>NC_046160.1:14203807-14503807 GCF_011064425.1 Rattus rattus | reverse complement strand
ATTTTGATAGCCACTCAAAACATGTATAATCATAAATGTTATGATTTATCCAGCTCATTGAAACCAGAAGCAACTACACAGAGAAATCAATGAAATAGGAGGCTTTGGTCAGCAAACAGGCCCTGGATTAGGGACTAAAACTCAGTTCAAACTAAGTCTATACTTACATAGACTGAGACTACTTATATTCTAAATTTCCTTAAGGGACAAAATATTCTTAGTCTAAAGAATGGGACAGAAAATAAACAGAAACACAGGGTTGGGAAAGACACTCAAGAACTCTACAATTACAAACGCTTAAATAAAACATTCAAATAGTATCCTAATATCGTCTAAGAGTTAGAGAGCTGTGTAGTTTTACTCCTGTCTGCCAGGGCCCAGGCTTCTCTTTCCCCTTTCCATCCTCTTCCTCAGCTGCCCTGCCTTCCTCTATGCCCAGTGCATACAAGCTTGGCGCCCTCTACTACTGCCGTCTCTAGCATCATTAGCATCAACGCCCCAGTTACAGTTCTCAATCCATACAGGGCAAAGACAGGATAGCAGCTACTATGACAACCGAATCATTTAGACTGCTGGCTTCTAAAGCACGCTAAATAGACAATATAAACTCATGCAGTCTGTGGAGAGACATCTCAACTAAGTGGAGCTAACCGACTAGACCACCTGTATGCACTGCAATACCACAGGCTTCATTGTTATCATGAGCAAATGCACAGATGCCTGCTCCAGTGTGGAAGTTAGAAGACAGCAGTTGGTTCTCCCTTTACACCACGTGGTTGGCAGGCTTGGAAGCATACTTCCCAGGTAAGCAATCTCACTGGCCCATACTTCCTATGTCTTAAACCTTTTAACTATCCGGCTTGATGTGTGTACCCACACCAACAGTTTATAAATAAAAGAGAAGCCTACAAAAACTGAAAGTCTTAAGTGAGAGGGGCTGTCTGGCTCTAAGGCCCGCGTCTCACACTGCCAAGTTATGATGGTTAAAGCCTGTGTCATCATTTGGAAAGGCACCCCAGGTAAGAATCTCTACGGATCCCAAGGGTAAGGTTGGTTTGTTTTCTTTTTAATGGACCAAAACTGAAACTTGGACACCATTGGCAGATTTCATAACTCAAACGGCATAGCTGCATCAAGTAGCAAAGGGAAAGCCATCCGGATTATTTACTCTGAGAGCACAAAGTGAAGAGTTTCTTGCTTTCAATCTGCCTAAAGGACAACTGCTTTGGCGGAAAACCGTTGGTCTTCCCTGCCACCAGAACTCCAAGGTCTGTGAACAGAGCGGTGCGGCTGGCGCAGACTGGGCTACACAGCAGGGCCGTGCAGCAAGAAAAACCAAACACAGACAAGGAAGTTTAGGACTGAGCGGGCATATCTTTTGATAGAAGGGAGTGCTCGGAGTATGACTTTCCCCCCGAGACATATATTGTGGGCATTCTTATTAGATTTTGAAACTAAAACCAGAGAATTCAGCAACTTTTCCTACTGAAAATAGCTAAAAGTTCTGGACAAAATATTTCAATTTTCTTTAAAGCGACATAATATTGACAAGATAGCAAAAAATTATCTGATCCAAATTAAAGAGGCTGGGAGGAGCCAGTGAGGTCAGGACACAGGAGCTTTCGTATACAGACCCAGCAGAACAGGCCGACAGAAACCGAAAGGCAAAGCCCAAACCAGCCCATCCAGACTGGACACTGACGGGCGACATACTGCACGTTTAGATTAGACACTAAGGGGTTTATGACCATCAGGAAAGACAGTGAGTGTATTTGTTCTCAAGTACATTTACAACCCAGGTCTCAGCAGACAGAAGTCCAAATGCCTCAAGCAATGACTTTTGTTTAAACTAGTGCTGGACTAATAATGCCTCCAATTACCAGTAATCTATTAAAAAAAAAAAAAAGCAAATACAGAACCTTTGAAAACTCAGAATACTCCTATACTTTTCCAAGGACAGTGAGCAGTACACCAAGATAAGGCAAAAACACAAAGGAACAAGTCACTGTGAGCAAGGAGCAACCGGACAGTCCACTCAAACCCAGAACCCGGACAGTCCACTCAAACCCAGCACCCGGACAGCCCACTCAAACCCAGCACCCGGACAGCCCACTCAAACCCAGCACCCGGACAGCCCACTCAAACCCAGCACCCCGACAGCCCACTCAAACCCAGCACCCGGACACCCAAAACCCAGCACCCGGACAGCCCACTTAAACCCAGCACCCGGACAGTCCACTCAAACCCAGCACCCAGACAGTCCACTCAAACCCAGCACCCGGACAGCCCACTCAAACCCAGCACCCGGACAGTCCACTTAAACCCAGCACCCAGACAGTCCACTCAAACCGAGCAACTTTGGAGACACCAAATTAAAAGTCACACACACACACACACACACACACACACACACACACACACACACACACACACGCGTTTAAAAGGTCATTCTGGAAATACATGCAAAGAACGAGACACCATCAAAGAACAAAACAAGAACCAGCCTGCAAAAGGAACCAAAATGAGTGTCAAATGACCCAACCTAAAAGTCACTGCATAACTACAACGCACTGAAATGAACTGAAGAGGGGATGACGGACTGAGAGAAAAGTCAGAATACATTACCCAGAATAAAATGTGAAAATATAAAGATGAAAAGCGTAGAGAAGAGGAGACGGAAGATACATACGTGCACACTCAGAAACCCAAGAGGGCAAGAAAATGCAGCCAAGGGTCTATCTAAAGAAACTATAGTCAGATATTCTGCAAGATGAGATTTTGAGTATAACAAAATGCAAAGCAAACAGAAACCCATGCTCCCAAAAATTAATGAAAGACAAAATATCAAAGACAGTGGGAAAATGTAAATGTGTTCCACAAACCAGAAAGCAACAAAAAACACATTAAAGTCTCTAAAATGTTTTAGATTAAAAAAAAATTACAAAAACCAATAAGTATCAGTATGACTGATTACTTCAGAAGGCTTCCTAACAGAGACGCTGAGGCTGAGTTCAGCTGAGTGGTAGACGGGGTGCTTAGCATGTGCCAAGCCCTGGGTTGAATCTAAAGGAAGAGGACAAAAGAGGAGGAGGAGAGGCGGCAGAGGAGGTAAGAATCTGAAAAGACTTTAGAAAGAGAAAAGCCTGTCAAAATATCTGGAGACAGAAGTGACAGGGCTTTTCAAAACCTACTTCATTCCTGGTCACTTAACCTCTCTTGTTACTTACAAAGTTTGGAGTTACTTCCAAAGTTCATTCCACCTCAAAGATTACCCTGTCATTGTATGTCTATGTCAGTGGGAGGTGATTCAAATGATAATAGGCTGCTGCCTAAAATAAATGCTAGCTATCATCAGAAAGAACAATGGAAATTAACAGAAATTATATCTCAGTCTATAAAAAGCACCCATATACTAAATGCCAACACATGTTGAAAACTGCCAAACTTTATACACTGTGTGTGTGTGTGTGTGTGTGTGTGAGAGAGAGAGAGAGAGAGAGAGAGAATAGAAACAAACTAAGCATTTATCTTCAATCTTTGTACATATTTGAACCACACACAAAAAAAAAAAATACTAACAAATGCTCAAAAAATGCTAATGCTAGGGCCATAATTTCTATGACTCTGATTCAATTGGTCTGGATGAGGCCCAGGGAACAGATTATTCTAAGATTGTCATTAAGGTGAAGAAACACTGAAGTGAAATGACAAAAGCATATGTTTTAAAAGAGTAAAAACCCCTGTAATCTTTCCAAAAATATAACTGAAGATTATGAAAATTTAAATTATAAAGTTTAAAAACCTATTCACAAAATGATATAAGGAGGGTTCATTTGTTCCAAGCTTAAAAGTAATTTAAAAGAAAAAGATAAATCCATCTTATAAAATGGTTACAAATATCCACAATCTGTTATCCAAGGTGTAATGCAAAGGTGAGATTGGATTCATAAAGTTTAGCTGCCGCCATCCATTCCTGTTAAACGACTTTAATGCCAGCACCAGGCCCTGAATGTCCGACTGCATGGGCTCGAGAAGGCGCCATCGAGGTCTGGTCTGAGGTGAGTTTAAGATTGAAGATTGGCATTTTCTTGGAGGCAATAAACAGGAGAAAAAGTGACCTCGTGTGTTTGCTACCATTCACTTGATTTATAGACCAGGCACCTACTGGAGACTTAAAAATGATCTCACTTAATTCTCACAAGGTAACTTAAGGCTCTGACAGGTCATATTTTTGGCATATATGTTTTATAGGCATGAAATATAACAGTGAGCTTAGAGTATAGATTTATTAACAGGTCTGTCATTGTTGCATTTTGTGATACGTAAAATAACTGCTGTAATTAACAAAACGCAATCGTTTTTAAGTTCTTACATCTTCCATTTATGTGCTCAATGCATCTCAGCTATCCTTCGAAGGTATGCAGGACCGAAGTGTTGAATTGTTTTCAGTCCCCTTATCCTCACACCTCACATCCTACCCATGCGCGCGTGGCACACTGACTAGTGAGCTGTCTTCCTGTGTTCAGAACCTACTATGTTTTAATGATACATAAACAAACTGTACATGCAAAAAAACCCACCACTACCTCTCCACTCAGGCCTCAATTAATTTATAGACTCCTAAACACCCTTCCTGCTTCTTCTTTCCCACCTCCTGGGGCATATTCTCAACTCCTGCTAAGGGTTCGTTTTAAAGATGCTCCTTTTTTCAATACATTCCAATGGTTGCCCAACCTGCAGAAGTGAAGCCCAGCGGTGGTTGTTTTCTTGGTACTGGGGGTTGGACATAGAGCCCTGCATACTCTGCGCAAACCCTCTACCTCGGAGCTCTGGTCTCAGTCTTCTTTTCACTTTGCATTTGAAGCTAGACCTACTAAGAGTCCACGCTACCCTTGAATTCCTTCTATAACCCAGACCAGCCTTCAACTTGTGATGTCTCTCACCTTATGTCTGCCAAGTAGCAGAGATTACAGGCCTGTGCCACCAGATGCAGCCAAAATTCAAAGTCTTTACAGGAAGCAGGATCAGTATCTTCCTCGGCATCATTTCTTCCACTCCTCCTCCACTCTGGCCACACTTGCCCCATTGTTGTCCCTGTGATATTCTAAGCACCCTCCCTTCTCTTGGCTGTTTTAACTCTCAGGTACGGCCTTGGAAGGATTCTGCTCGCTAACTCTCAGTCTATGATGACTTCTTCCTATCCCTTTACTTTAGCAGAGCATGTAAGACTTTGCAATGTAGCAGGTATTCACTGTTTATCTGACCCTATCATTTAAATTGCACGAGATAAGATCTTATATCTTCTCCATGCCTAAAACAGGACCTGGCATGATGTATAGACTTGAAAAATATTTGCTAAATGAGATACAAATCATTGGTGCCAAGATCTAGATTCATAAACACTCCAGCCCAGAGCCTCTATACCACATGCCCTCTACTAGTTGATCTAACAATTCTACCACTCCCACGTAGACAGAACCACAGCCTCCTCCTTCCGCCTGTATATCGTCAAAATCTACGGTCACTCTATTACCTGTTTGCTTTTCTGAAGGTAACTTTCAAATGACTAAGCCTAGGGTTGTGATTACTTCCCGACTTTCCACATTTACTGCTGAATCTTCTCAGGCTGTTCTAAGAAAGTCAATCTCCCCCATACTGATTAGGATTCAAGCTTCTTTGGGGTCTTGGGCACCATGTCTCATACGTGAAAAAAAAAAAAAAAAAAACCTTTCAAATAGTATTCTTTCAATTCCTTTTTCAAACACAAAACTCAGTAATACCTTGATAATCTCTGTTCTCTTGTGAATCACCAATTCTCATGGCTGGTGGGGGGGATGATCCATTAACTAACATGGGAGAGGAGGAAAAAGGAAATTAAAAAAAAAAAATGTTTTGATTGATATGACTCCTTTCTCCTTCCCAGCATCTGCAGGAGGGAGGAAGTGACACAGGCTGCCCAGACAGATGAGAACTTGGGCTGCCTTTCACAACTCACCCCTGACAACTTGAAGGAGCAGGACTGACAGGTTCCTGTAGAGACAAATGAGACTGAACCTTAAAGGCACTTCTGTTGACTTTGGTGTTAATGGCTTGGGAAGAGTTTTAAAAATTAAAAGGACACAGGTATGTGTCACTGCAACTCATTTAACTCTTTTACTTTATACTGTTTGTCTTCCCCCCCCCCTAGGAAAAGCCCAATGGTACAGAAAGGGAAAATCAAATTTAATGTTGACCTAAAAGTACATGCTTTTTAAAAATTGTAATTCTGCGAATGGTACAAAGACCATGTATTATTGCAAACCCTGCGATAATAATATTTATTTTATTTATAAAAAAAATTCTATGATTTTTTTAAAAAACTTTCTAGAACATAAATCAAAAGATGCTATTTAAAAAAAAAATAAGTAGTGTTCTTAACATAAGGAACAACAGGAATCTTACCTGAAGTTAATCTGGATGTGTGTGGAAAAATTAAAGACTAATTAACTTTAAAATTGAAGCCTCAGAGAATGAGCAAACATAGGCTAGTCTGTAAATCCCCATACCTACACACAGGAAGGCAAACATTGTCTTATTGCCCGTTTTTACCAGATTAGTGTCATTTGTTCTACATTCCCTAAACTACAAAATATGCTAAAATTTAAGCAGAAACAAACAAAAATCATTTCCAGCAACCATGCATGAGAGTTGGCCCTTGACCTGAACCCCTCCATAAGTTCATCTGCAGAATGCATTGCCAGGGAAGGTAAATGTCAAAGCACCAGACTTTTTGTGTACTCTCAGTCACTTGGTTGGGTACGAGATCAGCCATCACTAGAAGACTTACAAATATCAAACAGACTTATACCTAACAGTAGGTATTAAAAAGTCAGCAAAGAACACAAACCACATAACTGCAGAAACAGAAGAAACCATACAGGCCACTACCTTACTTCATTCGATTGCCCATACCCACCTCCCAAGAAGTGACTATACTCTTGTATTCTTACTTTCCCTCGAAGAGCCCAACTATAGGCTATTTCACACAGCTTTATCCACTGACTGTTCGCCTTCAGAAGCTCCATGAAGGGGGCAGCAGCTTTTCCAGTTTTGTTCGCTGGAGTCTGGATACACAAGGCAGACATTTAACCAGGCCTGAGCCATGTGCTGAATAAGTAAAGGATGAAACTGAAGCCCAGAGAGGTCACAGAATATCCTCAAGGTCACAGAGCTGGACACAAGCATAGCCTTTATCAGAGACCTATTTACTATAACCTTGCCTGTTTGCTCCTTCTGTGGCCACATGAGCCTCACCAAAGCAGGATGCATCTGCAATTGAGTCTCTTCAGCATGTTTCTTTCTCTTTAAGTTTTTTGTGCCAAAAAAAAAAAAAGATGGACCAAAAAAAGGAACACACTTCAAGTGCTTCACAAACTAAAACTGTACTTAAATTTCATAAGCATACAGGCTTAGCTCATAAAACAGTGAGGCACAACAATTCACAGCTCTCTGAGTTCCTCTGGAAATTAGTGTGTGTGTGTGTGTGTGTGTGTGTGTGTGTGTGTTGGAAGTTTTATAAACAGTCAGAGAAAACCTACTTACCAACTCAGAATGGCCAGTGAAGTGTCAACCTTTCATCCTTCTCAGGCCCACAACAGCTCCTCTCAGATAGTCATACTTTCTTTACCTTGCAGGTTATGAAAGGGGGCGATGTAGCACTGAAGCCCCTTCAGTTCCCTTTAAAGTACATGTCAGGCTTGCAAAGCACTGGCCATAAAAACCAACTCTTGGGAAGTTTTAGATTCTGTAAAAAGGTGTCCCACCTCTGCCCATTTTCTGGCTCCCTTCAGTCAGATCCTGCATTGAAACCTATGATTCCAAACCAAATGCGGGATGGGGTGGAAGGGCAGAAAGGGAAACACTTTCAGACATAAAGCTGATACTGCCTGTAACACCCTAGCCCTACGTCAGTTTCTCGCGGAAAGCCAAGGCCTCGCTGATACAACTTGTGTTGCTGTCTCTGGTCACCTTTCTTGCAGAGTGAGTGAGTAGTAGTCAACTGCCAAAACCTTTTGCGGGGAATGTCTCTAGACCTAGGGTGCGTCATGTGGAGCCAGAATGATTTGCTCGGAGTCTCTCAAAACTACTGTCAATCCAATCAGTAAACCGAAAGGGACAGGCAACCCAAGATGTGGCATGGCAAACAGTGGAAACAAGCAAGCACGGGAGTTGAGAGTGGGAAACAGCCGACAAAAAGGCGCCGGGAGGGTAAATGGATCAGAAGGAGTGGGAAAACAGGCTCAAGGAAGTGGGATCAGAAAAGTCAAAGGTGACTGGAGGAAGGGGGATGAGATTCTGGAAGTGATGGGAGCCAGGCAAGGGGGAGGGGACGCAAGCGGGCTGGGGGAGGGGGTGAAGGGTCCGGGGCGGGGCAGAAGAGAGAGAAGAGGCGGGATGAAGACCGCCAGGCCGGGAGGGTCTTTACCTGCAACTCCGCCCGCTCCACCTCCCACTGGGCTCTCTCCACCTCGAAGCGGGCCCATTCGTGCTGCAGGAAGTGCAAGATCCCCGGGAGGCTGTACTGAGCTCGGGCCGCCCCCGCCGCAGCCGCTCCGTCTCCGGCCGCTGCAGCCTCCGCCAGAGGCCCGAGCCCCTTAGCACCGCCAGCTCCCGGATGGTTGTTGCTGAAGAAGACGCCGGGCCCCGCCTGCTCGTCCATGGCGGCCGCACGAACCCCGGGGAGCTCTGCCTAGGCGCCCAGCAGCGGCGGCAAACTGCGGCGGCCAGCTCTGCCTCCTCCCTCCGCCACTCCCCGCCCACACCCCAGTCAGCAGGGAGCAGCCGCCCGGGCGCGGGGGCCGGGCGAGCCCGTGACGGGCCGGGAAGTGGGTCAACTGCGGCCCGCGGGGCTTGCCGGGAAATGTAGTCCTGGGGCGTGGCGAACCCTGCTTGCCTGTAGGCCTGCGTCTCTCGGAGGCGGGACTGAAGCCACGCCTTTCCTCGCCACGCCCTCCCCTCAGGGCTGCGCGGGTTTCCTCCTCAGAGGTGCAGCCAGCCGATGCCCCTAGGGTCGCGCCGCGGCTGGCCCCTTTCATGCGGAAGTTCGCGGGCGGCGCTCCCTGTTGCATACTCACACGCGGAAGTTATCAAGCCAAGTACCAGCCCCAGCTGCACTTAGTTTTTGGCTTCCTGGTCGCTTTGTTAGGAAATAGGCTCTGGGCAAATCATCCGGTCGTCTGCCCCTTCGTCGCCCATTTGGGGGTTCATCAAAGCCTCAACACCCCTGGACTAAGGGTTGTCACAGAGCCTGCCTTTCATCTCCTGAGGGGCTCAGTGCTTGTTAACAGACCAGTTTTCCCTTAGGCACTCTGGTCCTCTATCTTTCTGCAAAAGTTCAACATTTGCCGTGGGGGGCTTCTTCTAATTTCTAGTTTAACACTTAGTCTGAAGTATTGGTATGAAAAGTCCCTTTCTCTGTAGTAATCCTGCCGGTAAATTCTGCAAAAGTTTTAGATCTCCAGTAACAAGTGCTGCCTGTTCAATCTCATTTTCCCCCTCTTTGCGGCAGTTTTCACTCAATTCGCTTGGACAAGTATCTTATTGTCAGTTATATTCCGTGCCAGGAATATAAAGATAGATGTCATAGTTCTTGTCATCAAAAGGAGATTGACATACATGTAGAGTCACAGAGCCCTAAGGGCTACACTCGGAAGGAACAAAGTCCCTTTTTGCTCCACTGCACTCCTGAATACCCTGGGACCTTCCCTTCCCACTTGTTGCTTTCCCAATTTCTTGGGCAACTGATCTTTACACCAAAGGCACACCAGAATCCTTTCCTTCTAAGTGACTTGGCAGTGTTTTCCCTCTCTGAGCTCCCTGATAACTATTATCACTATAAATTTACACTACACCAACCCGAGAAAGGAAGGTGCCTGAAGAACATTTAAGAAATGAAAACCAAATTAAGCAATTATTTAGTTGGCACTGTAACAAAAAATTGTAATTTTGTTTTGATCTGATGGACATGAAAAAAAAAGATATAAGCTGGTGAGTGACTTGCAAAGGAAGGGCATCCTGTCTCTGTCCTCTCTGCTCCCCTTCTTCCCATGGCAACATGTGAAAAGGACAGGAAACACATTGTATCTGCTCTGGTTGCAAATAGCCATGGCAAAGCCCTCTTCACTCAGTTACTGAATGTTTCTGCTCTGTGAATTCATTCTTTATTATCATAAAAAGTTGATCCAGGCCTGGCCAATTTCCTCGTGTCATAAATTAGTTTGACTCTAAACGTTCTTTGCCTGAGTCTCTCATCCACAGCTCAAGAGATTGAGGCTGTCCTCAATGAGTCCTTGAGTGACCGATGACTGCCAAAACTACACCCAGATTACCTGCCTGTTAGCTCAGTGACCTTAAAAAAAGTTGAGCCAGACCTGGTGGCACACCCCAGAGACAGAGGCAAGCAGAGAGAAGCAGATTTCAGAGCTCAAGGCCAGCCTAGTGTACAGAGTGAGTGAGTTCTAGGACAGCCAGGGCTGCTCCCCACCCCCCAAAATTATTTACTTATCTATTCCTCTATCCACCTAATTTAAATTTTAATTAATAAATTAAAAACAGGTTGATTACTCTCTTTTATCTATCAGAGCCACGGAAACATGAATAGAAATTTTTTCTTTCTTTTTTTCCTATCCTTTCTTTCTCTGTTTTTGTTTCTTGAATTTTTGAGATGGGGGTTTCTCTGTGTAGTCCTGGCTGTCCTGGCACTTGCTCTGTAGACCAGGCTGGCCTCCAACTGAGATCCACTGGCCTTTGTCTCCCAAGTGCTGTGATTAAAGAAATGTGCCACCACTACCTGGCTAAGAATGGAACTTTGTCATCTGAGGGATTTAAATAATTTTATAATCTCAGATGTTCAAAATCAATTTTTTTCCTCTAATAGAAGACATGTCAGACAAGATCACTGCCTTAAACTGATTCACAAACAAAGACTATCAAATATAATGAAATGTATAGATAACAAGGCGCTTGCCATGTAAGCGTGAGAAACTGAGTGTGGACCCACAGCACTCACATAAACCACAAAGGCAGGCAATGACCTGTAACTCAGCACTGGGAGATGACAGGGTGCAGAGGCAGGTGAACCCATGGTTCAGTCTGGCCAAACAGGTGAACTCTAGGTTCAGTGAGGGATTCCTGACTATTTACAAACAAGCAAACAAACAAACAAATTCAAAAAAGCTGGGAAGCAGTGAAGGAATACTCATGGATTTCATGCACGCACACACACATACACATACTACGCTCGCACACTTCCCAAAAGTATAGGCATCCTGGACTACTACGGATACGTACTGGAGAATTCTTTTCATTCATATTCAAATTTGTTATTCAATACTTCCTTTGCTTTTGAGTGCAATCAGAATACTATTGACGTTCATATTATGGAAATAATATCCAACAAGTCAAAATACTAAGAGTCATACTAAAATGGGATTATTAAACTTCCTTTAGAAGATCCGTGTGTGGTAATATTTTGTTGGAAGTTTAACAGAAATAAGTACATTTTAAAAAAGTTTTAAGGTTCTTCTGCTTTAATAAGGCCCCTGGATCCCATATTAGAATCTACTCTATGAGTTAGATTCTAAAACCGGTGTGTGTGGGGGAGGGCGGTGTGTGTGTGTGTGTGTGTGTGTGTGTGTGTGTGTGTGTGTGTGTGTCTGTGCGTGCACACACACGCGCACGCCCGTGCGTGCTGCTGATGTGTGGAGGACAGAGAATAACTTATGGAGTAAGTTCTCTTCTTTCAGCATGTGGGTCTCTGGGGATGGAACTCAGGACGTATGTCATAGTTGGCGACCAGTACCTCTACCCGCTGAGCCTTCTCACTGGTCCGGTTCTCTCGGTTTTTATTAAAGCATAACATTTGTCTTACAAAATAACTGTGAGGTTATATAAGAGAATGAATTTAAATTTTTACCATAGTACCTACCGTATGGTATAATATAGTTCACAAGACTAATTGAAATTTAAGCACACACAGACACACACACACACACACGCGCACACACACACACACGCACTTAAAGCCCCGGTAAATGCCACAATTTCCCTTTTACATTCTTCATTCCCACACCAGGACTTCAGTAAGAGTTAAAATAATCCTAAAACCAACGAGACTAATGCTTAAGCTAACCTCTGCGCCTCAAACAAAGCTCGTGGTGTTGTTGACATCCCAATATTTTCATTATACAATAAAGCCCAAGAGGCAGGGAAAATGACTTCTTTTCTGAGCACACAGAGCAACCGTTGAGGTGGTGACTTCTAAGTCAGCATAAGCAGCTTACGGTGAAGAAGAGATCTGCTAACAGGGTGCTTAGATAATAATGTGTGCTACATTCTACTTCCCCGTGTATGAGTTTCTATAAAATGACAATTCATCCCATATTTTTTTCTGTTTTTCACTAAAAATGAGTGGCACTTTTTCCCAAACTGCGTTTCAGAGAAAGGCTTCAAATTGAACTGGATGGCTCTTTCAGAGTTTTGAGCAGAAAAGGGAAATCGCTTGGGTGGAAAGAAGGGACAAAAGGCACAAAAAGCACTGTGGGGAACAGGACCTTGTACTAACCCATTGTCTGGTCTCTCATCTCTCCCGGTTTCCTTCCTGCCTGTCATCTATCAGGCAGCTTCTTCCTGCATCCAGCTTCCCTCAGACTTCTCAAAGGCACAGCTAGGGATGACTGGGAATGGCTGCTGCCTTGTGGAAGCATGGAGTGCACACTGAGAATGAAGAAATCCCATCATCTGAAAATTCCCCTGAAGTCCAAAAATTAAATCTGTGAGTATGTATGTGTGTGTGTGTGTGAGCCTGTGTGTGTATGTGTGTATGTGTGTGTCTGTGTGTATGTGTGCATGTGTGTGTGTGGGTGTGTGTGCATATGTATGTGTGTATGTATATGTGTGTGTCTGTGTGTATCTGTGCCTGTGTATGTGTGTATGCGTGTGTGTATGCGTGTGTGCCTCTGTGTGTGCATATGTATGTGTATGTGTGTGTGCATGTGTGTATTTGTGTGTGTGCGCCTGTGTGTGCATATGTATGTGTATGTGTGTGTCCCTGTGTTATATGTGTGTATGTATGTGTGTGTCTCTGTGTGTGTATGTGTGTATGTATGTATGTATGTATGTGTCTCTGTGTCTGTATGTGTGTGTGTGTGTATCTGTGCCTGTGTGTGTATGTGTGTATGTGTGTGTCTGTGTGTGTGTATGTGTCTGTGGGTATGTGTGCATGTGTGGGTGTGGGTGTGTGTGCGTATGTGTGTATGTATGTGTGTGTGTTTGTGTGTGTATGTGTCTGTGTATGTGTGTGTATGTGTGTGTGTGTGTGTGTGCCTCTGTGTGTGCATATGTATGTGTGTGTGTGTGTGTGTGTGTGTGCATGTGTGTGTGTCTGCATATGTGTGTGTATGTGTATGTGTCTCTGTGTCTGTATATGTGTGTGCCTGTGTGTGTGCATATGTATGTGTATGTGTGTGTGCATATGTATGTGTATGTGTGTGTGTGTGTGTGTATGTGTCTGTGTGTGTGCCTCTGTGTGTGTGTGCATGTGTGTGTGTGCCTGTGTGTGTGTGCATGTGTGTGTGCATGTGTGTATTTGTGTGTGTGTGCCTCTGTGTGTGCATATGTATGTGTATGTGTGTGTGCCTGTGTATGTATGTGTGTGTCTCTGTGTGTGTATGTGTGTATGTATGTATATTTGTGTATGTGTGTATGTATGTTTGTGTATGTATGTATGTGCATGTGTGTATATGTGTATTGTGTGTATATGTGTGTATGTATATGTGTGTGTTTGTGTGTGTATGTGCCTGTGTATGTGTGTGTATGCATATGTGTGTATGTGTGTGTGCCTCTGTGTGTGCATATGTATGTGTATGTGTGTGTGTGCCTGTGTATGTATGTATGTGTGTCTGTGTGTCTGTGTGTATGTATGTATGTGTCTCTGTGTCTGTATATGTGTGTGCCTGTGTGTGTATATGTGTATGTGTGTGTGTGCATATGTATGTGTATGTGTGTGTGTCTGTGTGTGTGTGCATGTGTGTGTGTGTGTGTGTGTGTGTGTGTGTGTGTTGGAACATTTTTTGTATGCTGCCTATCCCTGCACTCCTTTCCAGCAGGTCCAGCACTCTCAGCAGAAAGTGCCCAATCTTCCCTCACCCGGGTGATCCTCAGATACAGTCAGTCAGTCCTCAGAATAATGGAAACAGCACATTTTTCTTGTGTACACTGCATTGAGAGAGAGAGAGAGAGAGAGAGAGAGAGAGAGAGAGAGAGAGAGAGAGAGAGAGAGAGAACAGGGCTTAATGCCAAAAAAGAAAGAAAAGACAAGGACAAAGATGGATGAGGAGGATGGGGAGGGAGGAGGAGGCGAAGGAGGGAAGGGAGGGGAAGAAGAGGAAGAACTTCCAGCTTCACATTCTTGCTTTAATTTTCCAAGCTCCTTAGTTTTTTCACAACATGACTGAACCCACCCTGTGTGTGCGAGATCCGGGTTTTACTCTGCAGCTCTCATACAGAGCTCACCCTGCTCACCGTGTGTTAGTTACGGGACTTGCAGATGGTCTCTGTAATGGAAAGTTCTGCCATCGTCCGCGATATCTCCTTCCCCACATTTCCCCTCAGCAGCAGGGCATGAAGCACCAAGAGCAGGAGAACGGAAGCCGTTTGAACCTGCTCACATTTTTACAGGACCTTATAGCAAACGTGACCAAGCTGCTGTGTTCAAACTTCATTTGTATGCAATACATAGAAGCACCTCACGGGGAAAGGGTAAGGGAAAGGCGATTTAAATATAGTTCTTAGTATAAGACAACGGCCAAATTAGTGCTGCAATATTTGTATAAGAATGTAACCAGATTTAAAAACGTGAAAGGAGCCCCAGTACCTGGGGTGGGCAATGGCGGGGTGGAGGGGGCATGACGCCATGGCTAGCCTCTATGTTGTATGTTGGCTTAACTGGTTTAAGGCATGACCTTTTTTCTTTTTCATTTTTTTTGGGGGGGTTTGGTTTTGTTTGTTTGTTTGTTTGTTTAGTTTTCTTTTTCTCTCTTCCATTTACAGTTTGCCTGCCCGAGAGAGTGTTCATTTTAACTGTTTGTTTGTTTGTTTGTTTGTTTGTTTTCCAAGACAGTTTCTCTGTGTAGGGCTGGCCGCAGCTGTCCTTGAAACTCAGAGATCCCCTAGTCTCTGTCTCCTTATTTTTTGGGATTAAAAGTGGGTAGCGGGCTGGAGAGATGGCTCAGCGGTTAAGAGCACCCGACTGCTCTTCAAGAGGTCATGAGTTCAATTCCCAGCAACCACATGGTGGCTCACAACCATCTGTAAAGGGATCCGATGCCCTCTTCTGGTGTATCTGAAGACAGCTACAGTGTACTCAATATATAATAAATAAATAAATCTTTAAAAAAAAAAAAAAAAAAAAAAGTGGGTAGCACCACCACCCCCTGGCTTCTTCTTTTTAACTTTAATAAAATTGTCCGCCAGCTTAAAAACAAAGATACGCACAGGAAAAAACAACCAAGCAAAACTCTGCTTACTCTAAAATACTGCAATCTGTAGCAAAATTTAAGCTGATTATAAAAAAAAGAGTAAGTCCTAGGAAATCTACCCTCAGGAGTCTACAAAGTCAAGGTAACACTATTCCTTACGATGTAAAAACTGGGAATGAAGTCCTTATTTACACAATAATAGTGGCAAGTAATGGTCCATTGAGTAAAAAGAGGTGACAAAAACAAGGGGAGCTGAAGGACGGCTCAGCAGGTAAGGTGTCTGCCAGGAGAAGGAAGTTCAAATTCCCAGAAGCTACATAAAACCAGATGGGCCTGTAATCCAGTACCAGGTCAGACAGAAGTCCCCGAGCTGGCCAGACTAACCTGACAAACTAGCCAGACTAGGCCGAAAGCAAGCTCCAGCCTCAGACACCCTGAGTGTCTGGTGCATCAGGTGGAGAGTAAGTGAGGAGGAACGCCCCACAGCAACCTCAGGTCTCCACAGGCATGTGCACACCTGTGTACTTACACGTGCAAATGAACCCACACATCATACATATGCAAAGGAAAACTGCTGGGGTTATAGCTCAGTGCCAGGTAGCTTGCCTAGCATGTGCAAAGCCCAGAGTTACGGGAAAAAAAATGAATCACTAAATCTTTCCCTTCTTACAGAGTAATGTCACAGGAGAATGGTCATGGAGGAAAGCAAACTAAAACATCTGCCATCTAGTTATTATGATATGGGGAAATTACACTCAAATAACAGCATAGATTTCTTTTTTCTAGGTAGTGAGAAGAATTTTTCCCTAAATGTCAATGAATGCAAATTTCATTATAATTATTTTACAATAAGACAAAAACTTACCTTTCCTTTTTATTCTGACATTACTTTACACTCATTAGACGTAAAGCCCATAAAGCCCCCTTGTTTTTGGTGTTGCAAGTGAGGTAAGAGAAGCATTTCCCCATGTAATTAGAAATGAAGGAGAAGGAAGGAAGAGATTTAACAATCAAATCATTAATCGAATGTGTAAGAACCATGGATTTCTTGAAGAGAAGTAAGAGTAAAGGAGAGTTTGCTTTGATGGAGCCCACTTATCATCCACACATAGAAACGCTAAGGCAGGAAGACTGTTGAAGTTTGAGGGCAACTTGGCCTACATAGCAAATTCAAGAGTGGTCAGTGCTTTTAACCACTGAGCTGTCTACTAAGCCCCTTCTTTTAAGTTAAAAAAAAAAAAAAAGAATAGAGAAAAAAATGACAGATGTAAAGCTAGGGAGATTAGTGGTGGAGAAAACGTGTACATCCCCATGACAGCTATGGATATGCACATATGATGTATGTATATGTAGTATGCTGTTGCAGGATATTCGATCACACTGTGAACCTCGGGCCATGCTGCTTACCTGTTTCTAGTTGTGGTGTGGCTTGGCCCTCAGCACACACCTTTAATCCCTTTGTCTGGAATACAGAACACCCTTAGCACACACCTTTAATCCCAAACTATGAAGCTATAAAGTTAGTTTGTAGAATGAAGCACAAGAGAACAGAGAAAAAAGAGGGGACTTAGGAAAGAGTGGTGCGGAGAGAAGAGGAGAGAGACAGTTTTACTGGAACAGTTGTACAGGTTGCAGTGGAAATATAAACTAAACACAGGTGAAGACAGAACAAGCCAGAGAATGAGAGGGAACCAGAAGGTTAGAGTGTATTGCCAAAGGTAGTAGGAGGCCAAGCAGAGCAATTCAGTCAAAGCTGAAAGAAACCAGTTTGAATCAGTCAGCATGGAGAGAGAGGAGTTTTGAGCAGGATAGCTGAGTTGACCAGCCAGCCAGAATTCAACAAGAGCTAGAAAGGATGAATTTATTTGGCAGTAAGTCTTAGAAGCTGAAAATATTCTACGTCTAGATAAGATAGGCTTAGCAGACAGGCAGTAAACCTCTGAGACAACAATTACATCGGGCACATAAAAGTTACTTTACATTAAGTATATATGCATATATATATTATATATAATATATACATATAAAATATATATAATAAGGAAAAGCATGAACACAAGTTGGGTGTTATGTGAGGTATTCCTCACTTGTGCACATACAACCATTGCACTCCATCACCAGCTTAGGATAATTTCCCTAAATTATGGTTAAGATATAAAATTCTTTTTAAAACTGCTAAGTTCATAAATAACAGCTTCAGAATATTTTAGATATGAGGGAAATATGGTATGTGATGATTAAGTCAGGTTTTAAAAATAATTTAAAGCCTCAAACAAGAAATTAATTTATAGCTAATCTCTAACCATTTCTGCATCGACCTGTTGTGCCCGGAAATGTTCGTGAACCCCAAAAGACCACCAAGGGACCAATTCCAATGTAACTGCATTGGGGTCTCTTCATTAAATCTCCTGTTGGGCCATATCATCTTCTCTGATGCAAGAGAATGGGGGGGAGTCCCGAGCCCACTTTCAGGCAAGCATTTATAGAGGCGAGAAGGGGGTGTCTAGCCTGGTACGCATCTGATTGGGGGGCCATTATGGCCTTTAACGTAATTGGCTGATGCTGGGAACCCAACCATAACTTAACGTGCTTTCCTCCTGATTGGTGGTTGTTAGGAAGTGAGGGGGCGGGCTTGTAACCTGGAGGTGCAGATTTGTTGGGGAATAACCTGGAAAACTGGTGCTAGGTGCCATTAACTTGAGTTCAACCTTAGGTCAGGTTCTCTAAGGCGGAGACTGAACTCAAAGGATTTGGTCTTTCAGACCTAAGAATTCTAATTAAGAATGAAGAAAACATGAGGGGTAACAAGCTGTGCATGTGGTATAAGTGTTCATGTGTGTGTGCGCTTGAGCGTGTATGGGTGCATTTGTGTGTGTCTTCCTGCCTCAGCTCCCTAGGGTGCACATTGCCATGCCTGACTTTTTAAGTGGGATCTGAATTCCGGTTCACAATACTGCCGACTAGCATTTTATCAACTGAGCCATCTCTGAAGCCCAGCAGCTCTTGTCAGTGATGATCTGTCATAATTAAACTGTGCTACATCATATTTCATATAAGTATACACTATCATTTCTGTACATGTGAAAAACTGCTTATCAGACTAAATACTACACACTATGCTGCCTTTGTCTTCATACTTGTGTGGGAGCCTCTTTACTGACTGAGCCATCTTCCCATCCCCAACCCCCTTTTTTTCCCAAGTAGCTCTGTCGATCCTGGAACTCACCCTGTAGACCAGGCTGGCCTGGAACCCTGCCCCCGAGTGCTGGGATTAAAGGCGTGCACCACCGCTGTCTCGTTCCCATCCCTAATTCTGTTGTACAGCTAAGATTTTCTTGTACAGCTACAATGACAGAGAAGAACTGGTTGGCAGTAGCTTAGAAGAATGTTACAGGGGTTGGGGATTTAGCTCAGTGGTAGAGCGCTTGCCTAGCGAGCGCAAGGCCCTGGGTTCGGTCCCCAGCTCCGAAAAAAAAAAAAAGAACCAAAAAAAAAAGAAGAATGTTACAGAATGGATAAGTGTATACTAACAGAGAACGGGGGAGATTTTCTTGTATAGCTACAATGACAGAGAAGAACTGGTTGGCAGTAGCTTAGAAGAATGTTATAGAATGGATAGAATATAGAATATAGAATGGATAAGTGTATACTAACAGAGAACGGGGGAGGAAGGATGGGGGGAAATGCATGATGTGTCCTATTCTGAAAGGCCGGGGGGAGGGGGTGCCAAGAACAGCAAAAGACAGGGTAAAAACAAGGATCTACACAAGGGTCACATGCACACACGCATGTGCACCAAAATATTAGAAGAGTTTGGCAGGTTTTTAAAAAGTTAAAGAGTTATCACTTAAGCCGGTAATTCCACTGCTGGCTAGACGCTGACGAGATGTCAAAATGCATGTTTGCAAATCTATAGTCCCAGCACTCAAGAGGGTAAGGTAGAAGGATCCCAATTAGGGGCCAGCCTAGAGAACAGAATGAGACCCTGTCTCAGAAAATACGTTCATGGAAAAGCTGTGCTTAACTGTTCAGAGCACCGTGACTTGTACGACAGTCTTGAGAGGGAGAAGGTGGAAGCAGCCTGAGTGTCCTTCAGGTGTTAAGTGGATAAAGAAAAGGTGTACATACGACAGAGTAGTATTCAGTCATTAAAAAGAACGGCAGGATGACCCAATCTACGGTGTGGATGAACCCTCGAGAAACCAGTCACAAAAGAGCCCAAGACTCCACATAATTGATGAGGGTCCACGGTGTGAAATGTAGACAGAGCAGATTCGAGGTGGCAGCCTGTGACTGAGGGGAAGGAGGGGACCGAGATGACGGCTCTGAAGTAGTGAAAACGTGGGACTGTGGTGAGGACTGCTGTGGAGATACGGGAGCCACTGGACTGTACACTTTATTTCCATGGGCTGAGCCCATGGCCTTGCACGTGCTGAAGAAGTTATCCTCAGCCTGAAGGGAATAGACACGTTCAGTCGACGAGATTACACCACACTGGGGGCGCTTTTAGGAGGATTTTACCAAAAATAAAGACAAAAACAAAAAGCAAGGAGAAAAATGTTGGAAGTCCAAACTGAAAGGAAAATCAACAGCGTTGAAAAAAGTCAATCGGAGAAACCAACGAGACGAGCACCTTTCTGAGACGGGTTAATCGATGCAGGCACCGGAGCGTAAATGGCAGGTCGCACGTTTCAAACGGCATTAACACTGAAATGTTCAGAAAAGTCACTTTGTTGATGGAGTCTAAACTACGTAGTCTGCTAAAACTGCTGATCAAAATGTGCTGACTGGTGTGGGGAGCATTCGCATAACCAGTTACCTGTTTTGCATGGTAAATTCATTCCCACTGCATGAGAGACCGGCACCCCTAACCTGTAACTCTCTCCACGTGCCCTCAAGCATTTAGCTTGCTGCCTTATCCACAGCAGGCTCCAATAAATATTTGATGAATGAAACTAACCACCACGGTAGGAACCTGAGGCTCTGTAATTACACAAAGCATAAAGCAGGACAAGTTTCAGCCATTAAAAAGAAGTAGAAGAGCGTGGCACATTCGAAACACGTTAGTGGATCTTTACATGACAATTTCACTTCGGCTAACAAGACAGATATACACAAAGCATAACTTAGGCATTTAATGTGAAAGTCGAAAGCCCACCAGAAAGACCAGAAAATTAGATGGAATGGTTAGAAAATGTGATTTTATTCATAGGATATTTGCCATAAAACAGACTTTTCTGTTATTTGAGTCACTTCCAACTTTACAATCTGTTTGCTTTTCCATTAACTTATCATGACAAACGCTAAAAATTGACCCATTTTCTTTTCCTGATACTATCCAATGGCTGCCCAACTACATGATACAATTCTATTCTAACAAATTTAAAACACCATGGCTTAGAGTTAAAACCAATAAGTTAATTAGGGTCTAGGGGCATATGACAGTCCAGTGCATGCTTACAATGAGCAAGGCTCTGGGTCCAGTTACCTGTACCAAAAACCAGAAACAAAACCCCAACAGGAACAACAAAAATAAATCAACAAAGGAGAAATATCATTAGGATAAAAATGAAAATATATTTACCACACGATTTTTAAAAATCAGTAAGAGGTATATTTCACTTAACCAACCGCAAAGCATTATAATTCCGATATATAGATAAAACAGTCCGAGGCCTGGAATGGCGTGGGGTTGTCACTAACTCCATGGAATGTAAATGCAGGTGAAGGGAAGGACGCACTAGAAAAAGCTTGTCTTCAGCTTAATGGTTGGTGCGGAGTGCGTGGCAGGGGCAGGCTGCCTCGCGGCTGCTTTGGCTTTGCTCGCCTGGCTGGCTCGGACAGCGGTTTCTAGTCGAGCTTTCAGCTCAGGAGCAGCCCCCATTACCGTCTTGAAAGCGTGTGGGTACAGAGGTCCAATATGCATTAAGTTCTGGAGTGCAAACTCATGAAGATCTTTGGAGATGGAACTTGCTGAGGCAAATGAGTTTTCGTCCAGCAGGTAGGAGATCAAAGTGGGCACCAGAAGAGCGAGTAACTGGACTCCTGTAACAGAGGGCAGAAAAGACTGGCCTGACTGCAGAGAACGCAGCTTGACTGGTGTTTTTTTTTTTTTTTTTTTTTTCCTTTTCTTTTTTTCCGGAGCTGGGGACCGAACCCAGGGCCTTGCGCTTGCTAGGCAAGCACTCTACCACTGAGCTAAATCCCCAACCCCTTGACTGGTGTTTTAATTTTAATTTTTATTTTATGTGCACTGGTGCTTTGCCTGTGTGAGAGTGTCTGAGCCCCTGGGACAGCAGTCACAGACAGTTGTGGGCTGTCATGTGTGTGCTGGGAATTAAACCCAGATCCTCCAAAAGAGCAGCCAGTCCAACCGCGGGGCCATCCCTCTAGCCCTGCAGCGTGTCATGTTTAATAATAACAATATATTATGTGTAATATAACAGTCTTCTGTGTGTTTAAGAGCAAACAAGCTGTGCCACGTCTCTGAACTAAATGTCTCAAAAAATAAAGGTCTAAAACATCAGTACGACACAAGCATTGTCACCCCCATCTTCAAAGCAGACCAATTTGTAGTATTAGCAAGATGTGCCAACATTGAACACATTTTCACTTGGATTATAAACATTTTACACTTCAGCAAGACTTTCAAGAGACAGAACAAACATACAGTTAGTAAATATATGTAAAAAGTAACTTAATTTTTTTTAACTAAAAAGTTAAGACTAAATGCTATGCAAAAATAAAGGTAGGGGTGGAGGTACAGCTTGGTGATAAAACACATGTGCCTGGTTTGATTTCAATTCACAGGGGTAAAAATGGTAAAATTACTTAATAAATAGGATCAGATAGACCAGGAGGATAGTAATGAGAAAATACACAATGACTTAATGAATGATGTTAATTTGATAGTAACATCTTTTAGGTTTTTTAATTTAGTCACATGACTTTGAGGGTAATTAGGTTTTGAATTATCATTTAACTTTTCTAACCTCTTTGCAAATGTGATCTCTTTTCATGAAAAAGTTTCCCAGAAAATTGTGAAGATGGTTGAGAATTTTGAAAAGCTATAGTGTGAGTGGAGATACAGCTCAGCAGTCACTCACGTGATGAAGCCATAGGCCTGTCTCCAGCAGGGACAAAATGAAGTAAAGAGAAACCGAGGCAGTGAGGAAGAGAGGACTGTTCAGAAGAAGGTGTTACAGGAAGCAATACATTAATTCATGTGTAGGTTACACAGTAGGGTACACAGTAGGGCTAATTGTATTTTTACATTTATTTTACTAACTATAAACTTTGTAACGGTAGCACTGGTCTTACTGCCCTTCAGTATTTAAAGCATTTTTGAACTGACTTGCCTTTCAGTTCCTTAACAGATGCCCACATTGAGATTTAAGCTCAACACGGAGGCAGAGATGAGGCCCTGCCCGCCCCATGCCTGCACGGAGCCCAGGCTTGCATGTGAGGGGGAGCTCTTTCCCAGCTCAGGGAGAGGGTCTGGAAGGAGCAGCTTAATGTTTAATCATAAGGTATTTGTTGAAATTTTAGCCTTCCCACAATTAAAAATCAAATTTTTGTGTGCGTCGCCATACGTTTCTGGTTAAATCAAGGCACTTTGCAGTTCTCAGGAAGCAAAAAGTTAAGTATCCAACCCTGAAGTATCTTATGACAGTTGGTGCTTCTACTGCAGTTATTACAGAAGGCTTATGTAATTCGCATTTTATTTTAAAAATTCTATTAAATTAGTAGTTTCAATTCTTAAACTAGAAACATTGTTAGAAAATTAAAAACAAAACCACATGTTAAAACGCCCTCAGTAATTCATTGAGTGTTTTTACTCATGAAAAATAAATATAAAGGAAGCTAATACATTGAGCAAATACATCATGTAAGCAGACCATAACTGCTTCTCAGAAACTCACTGCTGCGAAGCCTGGCTTTAACATTAAGATTCATAAATAATACAGGTCTTCATTTCGGACTAGCGGCTTTTAACCAGAAAATACTTACTGTTCTGTTCTTCCCCAAGAGCAACCAATGTTTCAAGAACTTTAATTCCTTCTTGGACAGCCAGAAGTTCCGTGCTACTGGCTGGTCTGTCTCTCTCCACAGCTTTCAGCTTCCCGACCACTAGTGGAGCTAAGGAGTGGATGTAGGGAGTCGAGAGTGCACGGTTGGAATGCTGGAAGACGGAGAGGAGAAGCTGGTAGCATTTGGCTTGAACCTAGGTAAGAGAGAGGTTTTCTTAATGAATGCATCTGACAGACCTTAGTCACACTGCACCTCGACAGCTGCTGAAAAGGAGAATGATGGAACTCAAGGCTAACTAAAGAACCCTGGGGATTAAAGAAATTCCTTGTATATAAGTCACCAGAACCATCAGGATTATCTAAGCAGGATTTCTACTGCGCTGGGTTAGTCAGACACTAGGAAGTCAGATCTCCTTCCTATCCTTCCTTCAATGTATAACTGCCTCTCTAATGTTAATCCAATATAGTAAGGGAGGCTAACAAATGGCTGGCCTGAAAGAAAGCTACAAAAATACACTATTTAGATGCATTAACCCATTTGATTCTTTGGAAACAACTGTTTATATCAATTTCTAGGTCTAGAAAGGAGATCCCCATTGGCTATACCTAGATTAGAAAGACTTCATATTAACTTTTTCTTTTCTTGTTTCTTGAGGCAAGTTCTCATTATATATCTCTAGTGAGTGTGGAACTCACTATTTAGACCAGGCTAACTTCAAATTTGTAGAGACTGGGTAGCCTCTGCTCCTGAGTGCTAGGATTAAAGGCATGTGTCACCATACTCCTCAGAGTAGTAACAATTTTGTTAGGAAGGGAAGGAGTCGAGCGGCTGCTCATTAATGTTTGGGCAGAGGATGGCGTACACTTGATTCGGTACTTTGTGAGAAAGTAAACCACCAAATTCCTCTGCAAACAGAAAAGTGTGGAGGACAGTTTAAGAACAGAGGTCTCTGAGCTATGAATCTGAAGACTTTAAGGAAGCCCAGGGTGGAGGCAGGAATGTTTTATACTGATTTTCTTTTCCTGGTGTGCAGCATGTTTGAGAAGCCTTAACTTGGACTTTGACAATAAACCAATAAAATTAAGTTCATTAAAGGATGCAATAATGATACTGCTGCAGGCCTTTAATCCCAGCACTTGGGAGGCAGAGGGAGGTGGATGTGTGAGTTTAAAGCCAGCCTGGTCCATAGATCTGGTTTCCGGACAGCCAGGCTTCACAGACAAACCCTGTCTCAGGAAAAAAAAAAAAAAAAAAAAACCAGAAAAGATGCAACAATGTTACCCTTTAACATAGCCCTTGTATCACTGAAATAAATACTATAAAACAAAGCCCATGTAAAGTCTCTCATAATTATGGCTAGGTTAATAAAATATTTCATTCATTAAGACAATTTTGGCATAGGCAAGTATCCATACTGTCACTCTGAGTGCTTAAACACAGTGCTCTTTAACAGTTTTCCACTTAAAAGTCGTCCTACAGGCTGACCATACAGTTAGGCAGGTAAGAACACATGTGGAGGCACCCAAAGTAGCTGCACATACACAACACAACACATACCTACAGGGTAACAAATAAACAAGAGGGAAGAGATAAAGCCCACTGCAGACCCAGGGTTCTTGCATCACACGTCTCAGTGAGCTCATCTGGAGGCCCCTGACAAAGCAGGCTGTGGAAGGGTAACTCACCCATGGGTCACACGAGTTCAGGGCACTTTTAAATCTGTTCATGCAGCCGTTCTGTAGGGACTGCACTCCTATTATCTCACTGCTGGCAGACCACAGGAAGAGTGCAATGGCTGTAAGTGTGCTCACTTCATCCGGTGCGGGCATACAGTCATCTATGAAACAAAAGGTGACCAATGTGGGAGATCTGGGGATTACGGACGTGGACAACACTCTTAACGTTCACCAGAGTATGTCTCAACCTGAAAAAACACAGATTACAAAATCCTCGCTGTGGAACTATGGCAGGAAGAAATGTTTCAGGCACCCTTTTTAATTGGTTGTGAGAGCTTGACAGAAAGCAGGCAGCTAAGGCAGACTCAAAGAGTCTCTTTGCAGACCACTTCATTATTATAGAAAGAAGAAATGCAGCATTGTAGTGGGCATTGTGGCAGGCGCCATCTTGATCAAGTACTGAACACTACAATCTGCCATGGTGCTGCATAACTCGAAGGCCAGGACATGGGAGGTGGAGGCAGGATTATTGACACAAATTTGAAGGCAGCCTGGCTACAGAGTGACATCAGGCCAGTGTAGACTACAAAGCACAACTCTGTCTAAAAAGCAAACACCAAGGGGCTAACGAGACGTCTCAGCAGTCGAGGCACTGGATGCTCTTCCAGAGGATCTGGGATCAATTCCCAGCACCCACACGGCAGCTCACGGCTCCAGTTCCAGGGGATCCAATACCCTTGTATCAAGCACACATGCAGGCAAAACACAAATGCATATGAAGTTTAAAAAAAATTTAAAAAGCAGAAACCAAGAGTTTCTTTTATTTTTAATATTTGTTTGTTTGTTGGTTTTTTTTTTTTCTTTTTTCTTTTCAGAGCTGGGGACCGAACCCAGGGCCTTGTGCTTGCTAGGCAAGCGCTCTACCACTGAGCTAAATCCCCAATCCCCAATAGTTGTTTGTTTATTTGCCTGACTGTCCTTGGCTAACTGTCCTAGAACTATGTAGACCAGGCTGGCCTCAAACTAAGAGATGCACTGGCCTCTGCCTCCTGAGTGCTGAGACTAAAGGTGCGGCCACCACGCCATGCCTGACCAAGAGATTCTTGACGTTGGGCAAAGCAACATTATATGTTGTCTTACATGACTAAGAAAGATATATATTACTTACTTATGTGATATTCCTGTTCAAAAGGTATAAACGAATGTATACTAACAAGGGGAAATTAAACAACTATAAATTAAGGAACATTCTCCAGAATAGGTGTCCTGTAGTCTTCAAAAGCAGCAATGTGCATGGCTGCACACCTGTGGTCCCAGCAGTTGGCGGGGAGGGGCAGAGACAGGAGCATCCCTGAATTCGAGGCCAACCTAGTCTGTGTGAGGTTCCAGGACAGCCAGGGCTACACAGAGTAGCCCTGTCTTGAAAAACACCGAAACAGAATAAAACCAAACTAGGAACATCATAAAAGATAAAGGCTAGGGTTGGGGATTTAGCTCAGTGGTAGAGCGCTTGCCTAGCAACTGCAAAGCCCTGGGTTCGGTCCCCAGCTCTGAAAAAAAAAGAAAAAAAAAAAAAAAGATAAAGGCTAGGGAAATCCCCAGATTAAACGTGACAATAATGAGAGAAAAAGGCATTCTTGGGACAACTTCTGAAGTTTGCATGTGAACAGAAATAACACTACATCGATGCTAAATTTCTAAGTTTAGTAATTCCTCTGTGGGTATTTAAGGAATTACTCTGTTCTTAGGATACCTATGAAGTACTTAGGAGTAAAACATCACAAAGACGTCAACACGTTTTCAAATGGTTCAGTAAAGTTAATTAAGATGAGTAACAATGATGATATATGAACTTTACAGAGGGTCCTATAACGTGGAGGCCATATCTAGGACAAATCTACTCTCAGACATCTTATTAAAATTTGAAATTCTTTCAAAATCAAACCTTCTAAAAATGAAAAGCGTATTGCAACAACTTTTAAATCCCATGAGGATTTCCATGTATGAGCATAAATTACACACAATTTTTAAGTATAGGACCTCAATCCTTTAAATAAGAAGCACTCCAGGCTGGAAACGCACAGCACAGTGAGCGTGCCCTTACCTTCTAAGGGCTGGGACTACAGACAGGAGCCTTGATGCCTGGCTGTGGAGAGGTATCAGAAAGGAGTGTGCAAACCTCCCCTTCCTACTCTGTTTCACAGCTACAATCATTTCTTTTTTTTTTTTAAAGATTTATTTATTTATTATATATAAGTACACTGTAGCTGTCTCTAGACACACCAGAAGAGGGCATCAGATTGCATTACAGATGGTTGTGAGCCACCATGTGGTTGCTGGGATTTGAACTCAGGACTTCTGGAAGAGCAGTCGGTACTCTTAACCTCTGAGCCATCTCTCCAGCCCCCAATCATTTCTTTTTTAAAAAGTACAATTTAAGAAGTTAAACACAGAAGAAAAGAAGATTAAAAACTATGAATAAGCACTTCCCCTAAATCAAAAACACTTATATTCACCAAGACAAGGACAATACAAACTGATGTATGGCGGTGAGATTAGCAGATGTTGCTGATGGAATCATAAATTCATAAAGCCACAGGGGACAGCAATTTGGCATTGTCTGATGAAACTAGTGTTAAATATGTATTTTCAGTTCTATATATGTACCATAAAAACATGAGGAATCTTTAAGGGTGTTTATCACAACTATGTTTGTAATTGTGGAAAATTAGAAATTATAAAAAGTACCCATTGACAGGTAACAAGTAACTGGCAAATTGATTGAAGAAATAAAAAGATGAAACTTTACTTACATAAGTTTACTTAAGTAAATTAAAATATAAACAAATGCCATATATTGTTCATAATTACTTATCTCAATATAATACATGTATATATATACATTTATTAACTAACTTCCTTTATTAATAAGAAAGTCCTTATTTCTATATACAGACATAGGATAAAATATTTCAATATCAAGCTTGTAGTTCAGTCTGGGGATGAGTTAGAATAGTCATAAATATTCAGTCTCCTCTTTCATTACTCTTTATTTGAACATAGGGCCTCATTACGTTGGCCCTGGTTGGCCTGGAACTCACTATGTAGACATGGGTGGCCTTGAGCTCACAGAGAGAGAACCACCTGCCCTACCTCTTACATGGTAGAGGCATGCGTCATCCTGTCCTGCTCCTATTTTGTCATTTTTATTGAAACACATAGCCAGACACTGTGGAGTATTTCTGTAATCTCAGGAATCAAGAGGCTGAGATGGGACAATCATGAGTTTGAAGTTCGCCTATGCTTCATAACAAGGCCATGCTTCAAAAAATAAAATAACAAAAGAAGGATGAGGAGGAGAGGGGGAGAGCAGATTCCAAAGGGAGAGAGGACAAAAAACCTAAAAACCCAACAACCTGTAAGTAAGCATACATAGAGCAATACATGTCAGTTCTGGGTCCACACTGTCTCCCTTCAGCCAGGCAGATGCTACAAGCACTGAGGACAGGGCTGTTTAGAGCCCATACCCCGGAAGACGCATCACAAATCTGAGATGCAGTGAGACACCCCTAGGACTGATCCAGTGTTGTACAGCAGCAGTCTCCTGACAAGGTTATTCACGTAATAATTATGAAGGAAGACACTTAAGACATTAAAACTTTGAAAATTCAGACAGGTTACCTGGTTGAGAATATTCCAGGATGCAGGCAAGAGTGCTCCGGATTAGAGCTGTCCACTGTTTCTGAGTTTCCTCTGTTTTGGCCATAGAAAGTGTCACAATACTTTTTATCCCCTGAAGAGCTGCGCTGACTGGGGGAGAAACCTGGTTGTCCACAGATTTTATTGCTGTGTCTTTCAATATTCTTGCAATTAAGAACAGAATTGTAGGCAGGATTGTCATACATCCTGAAATAAATCAAATAAGTTTTTGCAACTTCAGTTCCTCCATGATAGCTGTTTCCATCACACAGACACACACCCCACAGACACTGTTATGAAACAGTTGGTTGTGTTCTCCTTTCCCTCACACAAGGCCTCATGACTGCACAGGCTGGCTTCACACCCCTGCGCTCAGGCCATCCTGTCTCAGCACCACTATGCCTGGCTGACGGTGATTTAATATTATTTCTTTCCTTGCTATTATATTTGTTATTCAAAATTTACTGTATTACCATCATAAATCAATGTTTAAAAATAACATAAAGTGCCACATTGATTTTAAAACAGAAGTGGCGTTTTCTTTTTTGCTTCAACTGAATCTCAGTTTTCTTACTTCCAATGTAAGCTATTTAACATTGCCCTTCACAATGGGGAGAGAATGGAGGTCAGAAAACAGCAGAGGACTAGTGACATATTTTGAGTAGCCTGGAACACAATTCTCAGACATGTAATTACCCTCAGTATGCGAGAGTCAACTCAAGCAGGGAAGATGACCTATTGAGCAAGCAAATGCAGATGAAGCATCCTAGAGCCTGGCCTGCCCTCAGTGAGGCTCCTTCCACGTGACCACGATGGAGAAGTCACTGCTCATGCTTGTCACGTAAGAGCCAGGAAGGTCTGCTTGGGCTGAAATGGACCCACATACTTTCTGGTACTATTTTTACTTTAAAACCGAGGGAACGCTCTCCTCTTCAAGATGTAATAAACGCTTTGCTGCAGAAGGATCCTGGTGTCCGCGCGTGTTCTTGCTGGCGAGACCATAGCGCGGGATATTTGGTGCCTAAACCTGGGACAAACGCCTCACCATCGCCGGCGCCGAGGAGAGCCTCCGTTCACGGAGAGGGTCCAGAACTGCAGGTCGAAAGGATGCTACAAGAGTATGCCAGTTGCCAAAGGTGGTTGCTGAGACTTGCTGATCCTGGGAGCATGAAGATTCAGCTCTCCTGGTTCGGGTCCCTGGAGTCATTCCTGTGTCCTTGGAGGAAGACGGAGGATTCCCCCACATCTTTTGTCATCACAGAGATTTTGACGTTGCTGCAATCATTGTGTCCCGTCCCACCGTGGCCTGCACTCCAACCCTCTGTGCACTGCTGCTTGCTGGAGAAGACTGGACTCCAGCTGTTACCCCTGCCCCCCTCATTCCCCTGGTGACTCTTGCTGCCTTAGTCATTTTGCAGTCTGTAGTTTCACAGGAATGCCATCTGCATGAAGCTGCTGTGGACTGGGGAACTCTGTCCTGGTTGTGCAGATCTCAGACATGGTTCCATTGCCTGCTGGTTGTTCCAGAGAAGAATGACCGATCCTAAACTGTCTTGGGAAAGACCTTGTTACTTTCGCTGCTATTGTAGCAGCCATTACTGCTGCAGCCATTGTGTCTGCAGTGTCTAGAGTTACCCCCCCCCAATCTATTGTTAGGCAAGCACAGTGGGTGAACTTTCTGGAGTAGTTGCTAACAATTGGGAATTCTAAATTTTATTATAGGAGCGGCTTGACTACGGCCCTTGGTGGTAGCAGCTGAGGAGAACCAGATGAGATGCCCATTACTTATCGGGAGTGGCTCTGTTTGGTGCAGCCCTATGCTGTGGATTAGTGTTCATGCTATAGTTGGTCTGCAAACTCAGATCTCAACAGAAACATGACAAGGTCGTTATCACTCAAGCACTTGTGGCCATTGAACAAGGGGCCTCCCCTGAAATTTGGTTATCTATCCTCAAAAATTAGTCGACATCTGAGTTCTCTGCTCTTGCACCCCATGGATTTGTGGATCCATTGCACTGGGATGAGAGAGACTCAATGATTCTTTGATCAGCCCTTCTACATCGCTGAGGTTTCCTCATTGCACGCGATAGGGTGATCATGATTTCCCCAACTCATTTTCTGGCTGGCCTCTTTTGTAGAGTTCGCCCTAGGTCGTTTAGCAGTTACTGTCACACAGCACTGCGGTATCCAGAGACGGGCAACTTTCCTCATGCACAGACCAATCTAAGACATGGGCCCGGTAGCAATAGGGTTATCCTACGACAGATAAGGCTGTGACATTAGAGGAACGACTTAAGACAGGCGCCACAGCAGATGGACGTAACTGCAGAGGCCTAGACCAGACTCATTCTAGTAAAACAAAAAGGGGGAGATGTGGAAAGCTGCAATAACATTCGCCATTACAAGATGGCGCTGGCTTCCACTGCGCCAGCCCGACTTCCTTTCAGGAAACTAGCTGTGTGCGCATGTGCAAGAGTGTTCGCGCCAAGTCTTTGCCCACCCCAGGGTGTGCCAGCGAGATCATGGGTAAGGGACCAATCAGGCGTGGATGCGCCGTGCTAGGGTTTTATCTATTTTTTTTTTTTTTTTTTTTTCGGAGCTAGGGACCGAACCCAGGGCCTTGCAGTTGCTAGGCAAGCGCCCTACCACTGAGCCAAATCCCCAACCCCCGTACTAGGGTTTTATAAGCAGCGCCTTTCTGGGCCCCGGTTTCTCCTCTTCAAGATGTAATAAACGCTTTGCTGCAGAAGGAAGAAAAAAAAAAAAACCAAAAAAAAAAAAAAAACTGAGGGAATGTCTACTCCACGCCACAGTCCTTCATATCTACAGACAGCTATCACCTTTATTAGCCACAGTTCTTTTCAGTGCTCCTCACGGTTGACTGTCACTGTCCTCAGCATACATGAGTTTTTCAGTGACACTCATCAATGGGAACCAGATTATAAACCAGGAGTCAGTCATTCTTCCCATGGCTGTCTGTGGATGTCATGTCTTCCCTCAACCTTCAGGTTTTTGTTTGTTTTATGATATTGGGAATCAAAACCAGGATGAGGACTTTGCACATGCCGGGCAAGGCTACCTCAGGTTGTAATTTTAGAAATTTTAGTCTTTCCCAGGCTGTTAAAGGCAAACTAACTCTTTAAAAAAACTTCTCATTTAGCAGCTGAGACTTAAGAAAGGAAAAAGAAACTGTTAAAATCCAAAGAAAGCGCATCTTTCATATAGCACACTCTCAAATACTGATCAATACCATACCAGCTGGTGAACAGAGTGATGGCAAGTCTGAGAGAATGGTCACTGTGGCTGCCACCAAGCGAGCGCTTTCTTCGGACAGGTGAGTCTTTGTGGCCACGTGACTTGGAGAGTCCGACATCTTGGTACTCAGGTGTGGCATATGCCGTACTAAAATGAACATCAGCAGCTCCATGGTTGCAAACACAAGGGACTTTCCAGGAATGAGGCCGCCGGTGTCACCCCCTTCTCCTAGTGTAGGACAGGACTCTTTTTCCATATCCTCTTCATCTTAGGAAAAGATATAATTTGTGATATTTCCAGCAATAATATACATAAAGTGATAAGTATGTTATACACTGTTCTAAAGGATTTATAGGTAAATATGTAGCTGGTGCCATGTGCTCTTGGTACAATGCCCTGGCTAGATGACCCTCCCTGAAAGCCATGGGTACTCCATCTCACCTGGAAAGTCAGTACTAGGCATTTTATTAGGTTTATATTTCATAATAGGAATAACAAATATGCTATATGAACCACAAAAAATTGATACCTTTGAATGGAAGAAGCTCAAAATTAATAATTTTTTAAATTTTAATTTTGTTTTGAGACAGGTCTCTAGCCCAAATTGACCTTGAATGTGCTGTATGGTGGTGGACAGACATTGTACTGTTTCATCTTTTTGTTTCTACCTCCCAAATGCTGAGATCATGGACATACCCAGTATGCCTGGTTATAAAACTAGGAGTACAGAACTGGAGAGAGGACTCAATATAAGAGCACTGTTTGCTCTCCCAGTGGACCTGGAGTGAATTCCTGGCACCCACATGGCAGCTCACAACCATCTGCTTAACTCCAGTCCTAGGGAACCAGTGCCCTCCTCTGGTCTCCGTGGGTCCCAGACATGCAAGTGGGAAAAACAGCCATACATGTAAAAGAACCAACTCCAGACCTTGGGGAACAAACAAGGTTGCTTCCAGTCTTACTTAGAGCACTTCTCTTTTCTTGTAGATAGTCCTGCGCGGCCCTGACAATCTGCTGCACGACTCCGGTGACCAGCAGTTGGATGGAGGGTGGGTTCCAGGTCAGTAACAGGCGGTGCAGGACACTTAGCAGCTCAACACCAATCAGCTATTATAATTAATACAAATATGCTTAGTTAATTTCAATTTCAAATGACAGATGTATATTATTGAAATCTGAGAAACTATACATGCAATAATAATTTTGTAGCTAAAATTTAATATATAGGACTAGATAACTAGTGCTCTTTGCACTGTAATAAAATTGAGAGGTCACACTTTATCCTATAAGATTTTCAAGCAATATATAGTATTTAAATATTTAAATATGTTTTATATTCAGATATTATTAGTCTCCTACTGGAATAAAATGCCTAAGCTATTGGTGTTGCTAGAATTCAGTGTCACAGAAGTTCCTAATTGTCCTCCTAAGCTAAGGAATTGGTGGTGTGTTTCACTTCAGCAACTATTACAAACTGTAATCTTAAGTCTCAATAATTTTCTTTACCTGATTACAATGAGATTGCTGCAAATTAAAAGTTAAAGAGACACTTAATTCATTCAAAACTTTTCTCCATTCTTCTCTTAGGCTAAGTAAGCCCCCACACAGCTTGGGGTGCTGTTCAGTCAGAAAGTGCTGGCTCAGCACACAGAGGCTCTAGAGACAATCCCCACAAGTACAAAGAAATTCGAAATCAAAATAAATCCAAGGCTGTTCCACTTTTCTTCACGTGTTCTTCACTTATCCCAGCAGACTTCCAGGGACTGACAGAGACCTGTGCCTCTCCTGTCAAGCCACTCTCCTCACAGTAACTGAATGTTCTAGGCTTTCTTACTTAAAGCCCCCCAGGCCTCCTCTGCCCTTGCTGTAGTCTGTTTGTAGCTTTCTTCCCTTCTACACTGTCCCTGTCTCCCACAGAGCACCCCTTGCCCTTGAGAGCTGCTGGCTTTTGCTCCTACTCCCACTCTCTGGTCCCCACTGTCCATCTAGTTCCTTCCTTTTTGACCCATAAATGTCGTTGATCCTCAATTTCCCAATATGGTCCTCTTTTCATCTTCATTCAGTTTTCTAGATGACTATTCTTTGGGAAATTACATTGAGAGCCCCATAGCTCTCATGTCCCCCATGCTTCCCTTCTCAGATCTCATAAACCAACCTCTACAAGGAAAAGTGTATAATCCTTCTATATCTGTCTGTCCACCTATCTATGTGTCTGTCTGTAAGCCATCTATCTGTCATCTATTGATCTATCTATGTATCTATCATTTATCTGCCTACCTATAACTGAGTTATATCCTTTGCCTTGCTTCCTTCCAAATGATCCTTCCAAACAAAATTAATCATTCTTCTATTTAAACATTTTTAATCATTTCCATTCACTTTCAGTATAGAGTACCAACTCCTTTGTCATAAAGAAGGCTTCACTCATATTTGCCCTTTTCAGCACTCCCCAGCCCCAATCTGATGACATCTACCTGGTTTACATCAGCAGTAGTAAACGACTGTAGTTCCCTTGAACTTGTCATGTCCTCCTGGATCCCGGCTTTTGTATCTGTGTTGTTCTTCCTCAAGGAAACTCCTCCCGTTGGCAGTTCCTCTCTAAGAGCTGACTCACCTATCCTCTCTAGCAAGAAGCGGCCTTTGCCTTGGCATCACAGAGCTGGTGCCTGACCTCACGCTCACTACTCCCTCTCTAGGAGGGGAAAGCCATGGTGTTTAGCTGCAGTCCAGCTCTGTGTCGTCATCCAAGAGTCAGGAGAGAAAAAAACCCTTTTTGGTCATATTAGTTACATAATCTTGTTAGAAACTTACAATGTGAGTTCCAATGTGAGAAATTTATTCCAAGGTAGTGCAATTAAAGCAAAGCCCACAATTATCCACTATAGAAATTCACTGTACCTGATCTTCTGCAATGTGTATTCGTGTGTAAGGAGAGCCCAGTAAGGTGTGTAAGGCCTGCAGGCATGCTGTAACGTGTTCAATGGGCTCCTCTGGGCGGGGGGAACAAAGAAACTGTATACTCACACCTGGAACACACAAAAACATGAGTTTTCATCACAAAACACTTGTGTTGCTTTGATACAGTATTTTCCCCAGTTTACTACATATTTATTAATACCAGAAATTAAAAATGTTTTCTAGGCTAAGCAGACAAACACAATATGGGGTTGTAGTGTTGTAATTCGATAAGTATTTAAATTAGATATGCCATGAAGATAATCACTTCAATTTCTAGAATTAAAAACAATATACAGTACATTAGCCAGGTGGTGGTGCACACCTTTAATCCCAGCACTCAAGAGACAGAGACAAGTGTAGCTCTGAGTTTGGGGCCAGCCTGGTCCCCAAAATGAGTTCCAGGACAGCCAGAGCTACACAGTGAGACCCTATCTTAAAAAAAAACAAAAACAAAACAAAAAATTATACTATATTAAGAATACATTTATGGGGTTGGGGATTTAGCTCGTGGTAGAGCGCTTGCCTAGGAAGCGCAAGGCCCTGGGTTCGGTCCCCAGCTCCGGAAAAAAAAAAAAAAAGAACCAAAAAAAAGAATACATTTATGGGCTGGAGAGATGGCTCGGGAGTTAAGAACACCGACTGTTCTTCCAGAGGTCCTGAGTTCACATAGTGGTTCATGCCTCTTTTAGTGTGTCTGAAGACAGCTACAATGTACTCACATGAATAAAATATATAAATCTTTTTAAAAAAAAAGAATAAATTTATAACTATTTTACTACTTTCATTAAAGAGTTGCCCGACAACTTTGTAAACATACATTTTTAGGATTCTGTGTGTCTGTGTGGGTTTGTTCATGTGAGCATGCCAGCCTGCAGAGTCAGTGCAGAGGGTAATGTCAGAGCCGCTGGGGCTGGAGCGGTTGGGAGCCCACCTGAGGTGGGTGTTAGAAATGAACTCAGGTCCTCGCTAAGAGCGGTAAGTGCTCTTAACTGCTGAGCCATCCACCTCTCATCCAAGGTTTTCAAATGTCAAGCTATACGCAAGGCTCGTCCAAATAACTGCTCTCAGTGTACAAGGCTCTGGGTTTTCATATTTTCAACTGTGAGATCTACTGAGAAATTACATTAGTTACACCTTACTAGTTGTCTTTTCACGTCCAGAAAACACAAGATCACAAACTTCCTTCAGAATATGTAAATACTTAAATAAGAACACTTATAAATTAAAATTATTTAAAACTAGATCATAAACATTTTTTCTTCATTGGATAATCTGTTAAATGACAATACAAAGAAAGTGTTGAAAAAAAAACCCTAGATTTTTTTTTCCTTGAAATTCAATACTGTTCTGTGGATGAACACTATGGCTAAGCTTTTAGAATAGTTTTGGATGATTTTTAGACAAAAATGCATTTATTTTATAAGTGGAGCTGAAAAGTCCTTTTGTAATTCTTTCTTTGAATTGTGCTACGGAAGGCTTTACACAGCATTACAATGAGAGCTCAAGCGTTCTGCAGTGGCCAACCTGAAATGTATCACGGGCGCCTACCTAGGATCAGGTGCATTCTGTCTTTGTTAACTTCTGGCAGGGGTTTAGCACTAGCCATGGCTCCTGGGACCTGGTTTAAACTGACAGCCGGGGAGCGCTTCTGTCCTCCAGACACAGCTGTGGCTTCTGTGGACTCCTGGCATGTAAATCCTGTGCTGTTTAACCAAAGTGCCACAGCATGGAGAATTGGGGCCCAGGAGTTCCGGTAGTGAAGTCTCGCTGTATCGATGGTCTCGGGAGTGTAAAACGCTCCTCCTGTGAAACAGCCAGAGCAAGTAAAAACATACTTCCTGTCTGCTACAAATGTCCACACAGCTAAGAACAACTTAGGCTATCCGCGACGCCTCATACAAGAGTGCTCAGGCAACGAGCTCCTCCACCTCCTGAGGCTCCCGAAGCTCAGCTGGAGGCACCTGTCCCTCCTGAGGCACCTTTCCAGCCTCTCCTCTTGGCAGCCAGGGACACCATGCATCCTTATGCTGTCCTCCCCCGTGGGACTAGCCACACTTCTTCACAGCACCGTCTCTCAGCCCTGTTCTGTGCTCTCCTTTTCCTCCTCTTCCTCTTCCTCCCGCCTCTTCCTCCTCTTCCTCCTCCTCCCCCTCCTCCCCCCTCCCCCCCCATTTCTACTGCCAACACTGAGCTCTACTCTCACCTTGCTATCATGTGCCTGATGGGAAGAGAATAAAGGACGACTCAATAACAATCATTAAAATATCCGAGAGGAAGGTTGAGTTTTTGAGGAGGAATTTTACCCAAACAAAAAACATGCTCATGATGGTGTCTCTATTGATTTCAATAGGAGAAGTAATTAAATGACATAAGCAAAGGCTTTAGGAGCACAGCTATGGCTCGGCTAGAATTTACATGAAAACACAACCACCAGGCAGCACAGTACTATACTATACTTGCTCACGGACAGAGGTCGCTCGTTGTTTCCCACAGCGATTCAGAGTGCTCTGCTTGTACTGCCGTCACTACAACAGCGCTACCATTTTTGTTTCACCTAACACACTCCTTGCTGTCATACCCTGAATCACAAAATCAGTATAAAGGACATACTCTAAAGGAAATAATTCTGAATTTATGTCCACAAATTTCAAGATGTCATTATGCTACTGTTGGTTCTAGCCTCTGCCAAGTGCATTTTATTATTAGTTTGAACTCCATGGGCAAGCCAGCGCAGGCCATACTCACCGTCTGGGGGAAGCTGACTAGAGAACTCGGCTGGTAAAGTCAGGAGTGCGTAGTCTTTCAACGCGGCCAGCCACAGGCGGCTGAGAGTCGGCAGCTCGGGCTGCACCAGGGTTATTAAACTGTCGGGAGGTAGTTCGTCTATGGTGCCAAAGTCATCATCATCATCATCAGGACTTTTCATTGCTCTCTTCGGTTTTGACTCTGCTTCTTTCTTAATATTCATAGCAACCACATATACCTAATAAGACATTCATGAGTTGAAAATATGGCTTAGGATAAAAATGGGATATTTTAGATTGTTCTAATCATGCAGCTACATGAGCAAGGAAAATTGGTATCAACATTAGAACATATATAACTTTCTGAATTCAGTTTTTGGGTTTTTTTTTTCAAGACAGGGTTTCTCTGTGTAGCCCTGGCTGTCCTAAAACTCACTCTGAAGACCAGGCTGGCCTGGAATTAACAGATCTGCTTGCCTCTGCCTCCTACTCCTGGGATTAAGGGTGTACCCCACCACTGCCAGGCACTTTCTGAATTCTTGATAACTACTAAAAGTGCCTTTACCTCCTGCTTCTGAAGAATTTTTTTTAATTTGCCTGATTTCTAATATTCCTCTGCCAGCATACCCCTTAAGTGGCCTCCCTGAGTTAATCTGGCATCCTTGGTCCATGTTACACAGTCTCTCCCAGCACAGAGTACGACTTCCTGTCTGCTGCCTCCTTCCCAGGCTTACCAGACAATCAAACAGCATTCAAAGAAAAAGACGGAGAGAAGGGAGGTGGCCAGAGAAAGGACAGCTGTAGTGAGTGAGTGACACTTAGCAATCCTGCAGTTAGGCAGGTAGCCTGTCTCAGACTATGATGTACTTGCCACTGTACTATCTGTGTCCTCTGTAGTCCGTGACCTTTTTAATTAGACATGGAACAGCCACTTTCCTAAAGCACGCTCAGGGTGCTTCCCTGCTGCCTTTCTTTTTTGTTTTACACTCATATTTAGGCTCTGTGCGAGTGGTAATACAGTGCTGGAAAACATTAATTAAAACAGGGAAAAGGAATAAAACAGGCAAGAGAAGAGCTGCACTGCACAGAGGCCTTGGAAACGTTTCTCCTTCTGTGGCACTGCCCCTGAGTGCCTGCTGAGGATGCTAAGGCACGCGCCTGTACACCGACAGCCTGACAGGCAAGGCTCATCTACCCTTCACACAGTGAGGAGACAACGAGAGCACAGGCAGAGAGTAACGACCACAGTTGTGAGCAGATTACAGCTTGGTTTACAAACACCACATCCATGCTTCTCAAAGGGGTTTTCTGGGGGAAGGTTGTTTTGTGTTTGACACAGGGTCTCACTGTTACTCTGGACAGCCTGGAGCTCACTTTGTAGACCAGGTTGGCCTCAAACTCATCTAGGTCAGCCTGTGTTGGTCTCCTGCGTGTGTGATGAAAGGCATGCATCGCACACCCACATGTCCCACTCACTTCCCCAGCGTGGTCCTGCCCCCACCTTAACTCTTCTTTAGTTAAACTGACATCCTAGTAAGTGTCGGTAAACACTGTAAATGTAAGCAGCGATCCATTCCAGTCCTCGGTTAGCACCTTGTTTTTGTTATCATGCCAGGAACTAAGGCAAAAAAGACAAAATACCTACTTTCCCCTATAAACTCAAAGACACAATAAATGCTGAGCTGATAAAATGCTGAGGAAACACCTGAAGTTTGCTTTTAGGCTGGGTGCGTTGCCTTTGATCTTGGGAGCTGAGGGAAAATCTGGGTCTGAAGCCAGTTTGGGTTACATTGTCTTAAAACAAACAGCAAACAGCAGCTAACCATAAAGGAAGACTGAGGAAGAGAAACGAAGTCCCAAACTTTGTCCAGGTAGGACGCTCCCTAGCACGCCTGTGTCTGGTCCTTAGGGGACACATGATGGCTTCTGATGGCTGAGTAAACCTCAGGGGCCGACCACAACCACAGAGCAGAGCAGAGGCGGGCGGAGTGTGCACAGAGGAGCCACGAGGACAGGAGCAGGGCGGCAGGGCCTGCATGGGACAGTGCTGAGCATAGGAGCACAGGAGAGGAGCCACTGCAGACGTTTCCCGTCCGACAGACGTGTTCCTCTATAACTTCCACTTTAATACCTGCTGTAAGAGGCTGGGGAGCGAAACACTGCACACGATAGCACACACGTGTAATCCCAGTACTCAGGAGACTGAACCCGGAAAATCACTTCAAGTCTGCAGTCAGCCTGGTCTATATAATGAGTTCTAGGCTAGCCAGGGCTACATAGTGAGACATTACATCAAAAAAAAAAAAAAAAAAGGAAGATTAGCACATGAGAGTCGAAAAATGCCTTATAAGCCCAATACTCATTTTCATGTTCTTTCTTTGTAAGTTATGAATTTGCTGCACAGAGGACTGTTTAATTTTACAAGTTAATATACAGTTTTCTCACTCTTCATAATCATATTCTAATGGCTACACTGCATAGAGCATAATGTACCCACTAATTTTCCTACAGTTGAACAAATTTCATCATGTTTTCTTCTGACTGAAGGTCACAGAACCTAAACACACAGCAAAGTATATTTTCCTCTTCGTGCTACAGGTAACGCTAAGTAAACACGGCGATGAACTTCTTCTCTTTGCCAGAGAAAAGGATCACAGGAGTTCCAGGGTCAGTGATAACAATGTTTCGATGGCTCTCAATGGAAGAGCAAGTGCTTCCTTGTAAGCATTGCTGTTCTGGCTGTGCACTTGGAGGGCACAGGCTTTAAGGCCAAGTAAGACAAGTTCTGAAGGTGGGCAGTGATTGGAATAACTGCTACCCGTGGCTTTAGAGGAAGTAATCGCAATGGAGTGAGTCACTAAGGAAACGAAGAGAGTGGAGTTGTTTCAGAAACTTCAGGAGAGCTAACACTTTCCTGAACAATAAAAGGACTTCCGGGGGAATCACCATCCCTGAACTCAAGCAATATTACAGAGCAATAGTGATAAAAACTGCATGGTATTGGTACAGAGACAGACAGATAGACCAGTGGAATAGAATTGAAGACCCAGAAATTAAACCACACACCTATGGGCACTTGATTTTTGACAAAGGAGCCAAAACCATCCAATGGAAAAAAGACAGCATTTTCAGCAAATAGTGCTGGTTCAACTGGAGGTCAGCATGTAGAAGAATGCAGATCGATCCATGCTTATCACCCTGTACAAAGCTTAAGTCCAAGTGGATCAAGGACCTCCACATCAAACCAGATACACTCAAACTAATAGAAGAAAAAGTGGGGAAGCAACTCGAACACATGGGCACTGGAGAAAATTTTCTGAACAAAACACCAATGGCTTATGCTCTAAGATCAAGAATAGACAAATAGGATCTCATAAAACTGCAAAGCTTCTGTAAGGCAAAGGACACTGTGGTTAGGACAAAACGGCAACCAACAGATTGGGAAAAGATCTTTACCAATCCTACAACAGAGAGAGGGCTTATATCCAAAATATACAAAGAACTCAAGAAGTTAGACCGCAGGGAGACAAATAACCCTATTAAAAAATGGGGTTCAGAGCTAAACAAAGAATTCACAGCTTCACAGAATGCCGAATGGCTGAGAAACACCTAAAGAAATGTTCAACATCTTTAGTCATAAGGGGAATGCAAATCAAAACAACCCTGAGATTTCACCTCACACCAGTGAGAATGGCTAAGATCAAAAACTCAGGTGACAGCAAATGCTGTCGAGGATGTGGAGAAAGAGGAACACTCCTCCATTGTTGGTAGGATTGCAGACTGGTACAACCATTCTGGAAATCAGTCTGGAGGTTCCTCAGAAAATTGGACACTGAACTACCTGAGGATCCAGCTATACCTCTCTTGGGCATATACCCAAAAGATGCCCCAACATATAACAAAGACTCATGCTCCACTATGTTCATCGCAGCCTTATTTATAATAGCCAGAAGCTGGAAAGAACCCAGATGCCCTTCAACAGAGGAATGGATACAGAAAATGTGGTACATCTACACAATGGAATATTACTCAGTTATCAAAAACAATGACTTTATGAAATTCATAGGCAAATGGATGGAACTGGAAAATATCATCCTGAGTGAGGTAACCCAATCACAGAAAAACACACATGGTATGCACTCATTGATAAGTGGATATTAGCCCAAATGCTTGAATTACCCTAGATGCACAGAACACATGAAACTCAAGAAGGATGACCAAAATGCGAATGCTTCACTCCTTCTTTAAAAGGGGAACAAGAATACCCTTGGCAGGGAAGAGAGAGGCAAAGATTAAAACAGAGACTGAAGGAACACCCATTCAGAGCCTGCACCACATGTGGCCCATACATATACAGCCACCCAATTAGACAAGATGGATGAAGCAAAGAAGTGCAGACCGACAGGAGCCGGATGTAGATCGCTCCTGAGAGACACACGCAGAATACAGCAAATACATAGGCGAATGCCAGCAGCAAACCACTGAACTGAGAACGGGACCCCCGTTGAAGGAATCAGAGAAAGGTCTGGAAGAGCTTGAAGGGGCTCGAGACCCCATATGAACAACAATGCCAAGCAACCAGAGCTTCCAGGGACTAAGCCACTACCTAAAGACTATACATGGACTGACCCTGGACTCTGACCTCATAGGTAGCAATGAATATCCTACTAAGAGCACCAGTGGAAGGGGAAGCCCTGGGTCCTGCTAAGACTGAACGCCCAGTGAATGTGATTGTTGGGGGGAGGGCGGTAATGGGGAGGGGAACAATACATCCATATAGAAGGGAGGGAGAGGGGTTAGGGGGATGTTGGCCTGGAAACCGGGAAGGGGAATAACAATCGAAATGTAAATAAGAAATACTCAAGTTAATAAAGATGGAAAAAAAAAGAAAAGAAAAGAAACTTCAGGGTGAGAAAAGACAGCCAAGAAAGGAGATCACAGACGAGACAAAGCATGAAGGTGTGAGGATCCGGGAGGGCATAACTGATAGCAGAGAGCTCGGAACTTTCATATGAGCGCCTGACTGGGATCTACTCTTGTCCTCCAAGTTTCCACTTAAACATCACTTGCTCCAAAATCTGCAGCTCTGAGCCTACAGCCTGCTTGGTGCCCTGCCGTTTGAGAACTCTGGATCTCTCCTATGGTGGCTCTCTTTACTTTCTGCTGCATCTCCTGGTTTTGAGTTTGTCTTGCTAAGTACATGCAGCACATCTATCCTGGTCTTTACTATCCTGCCTGAGAGCTGGCATTCCATAACACACTGCTGGATAAAGGGGAGCGGCCATAAGACAAGTATGCGCCCTGGATTAAAGCCAAACTACAGCAACTGTAAAAGTAAGTGCAGCAGGTGATGCTCGTTATGGGTAAGATAGCAGGTATTGCACACGGTCCTTTACGCCAATGTCTAACTGACCTTACATTATGATCCTATGAAATATTTAGTCATTTCTGAAACTCTAACGTTAAAAAACAAATGGAGCTAGAGACATGGCTCTGTGATTAAGAGTACTTTATACTTGTGCAGAGCATCAGGCATGCATGTGGAATACATACATACATACAAAACATTTATACACATAAAAATTAAACATAAAATAAATATTAATGTGAATAAAACGATTTTTGAATAGGCAAGTAAGTAATATCCAATGTCGCACAGTTCACATAAACCTAAGAACTGGAGGAGTTGGCAAACAAACTCTCTAAGTGAAAAAGCAGAGGTAAAATAGGTCTGAATGAACAGACCTAGGATAGGCTGGCATCTGAGAACGAGATAAAAGAAATGAAATGAAGTGGTGTGTAGCAATTCACAGTCAGCAGGAAACACTAAGCCTGAGGTACAAACTGCTAAACAATTATACAAACTACTCCCACTACAAAAGAACTCCAAATGAGTGCACACTACTCATTCTGTTTTGTGGCCTTCTGACCTAAGTTTTAAGGCATTTATTTATCTCAGTTAGGTGCCAAGCATGATGGTTTGCACTGTTATACTGCATGGCTTACAGAAGATACCATTTCCACTTTTCAATGATAAGACTGAGGCGGTAAGCCAGCTGTCACTTGAAGAAGTCACACAGATGATAAATCTTAAGATAGGACTTGTTCCAGAGTTTGACTCAATAGTTAATGTTCTTTACCCTGAACACTGCCAAACTCCCCAGGAGGTCCATCAGTCACAAAGGCGAATGTGCAGAGGACCTGCTGCAATAAAAGGACCTTCCATGGTCATCGGAGCACACAATGCTACAGACACCTGGGGACTGATTAAGGAAGAGTTGAGATTGGAGAACAGTTTTATTTTTTTAAAAAATAAAATCTACTAAGTATTATCTTTTCAAGATTTGCATTAATTTAAAAAACCTAGACAAAAGCAATCATTTTATGAAAATAAGCAAAAAAAAAAAAAAAAAAAACTAAACCATTATTTTTGCCAAAGTACCAGAGTGAAGCACTGGATCCCAAGGATATTTTACAAGACTGCTGGATCTGTAGTCTAGAACTTGGAGAGAAAATTAATTCTTATGGTACTTCACTGATATACCACATTCTCTTTCTCTGAGGGACTATGTCTAAGTCCTTACCCGAAGCCCAGGGTCTTGCCTTCATCTGAACTGAGCACTGCAGTGTGCTGCTCTGTGCTCATCACTGCCAGGCCACAGGGACAGGCAAGAACGCCAGTGAGAAAAAGGACTGCAAAGGACTCATCGACAAGGGTAGGAAGGCTTTCCACGCTGAGGGCCAATTTTAACACACAGAGCGCTCTCCAGTGGGCTCAGGGATGGAGGAATGGTGAGCTATAAGAGGCCATGTTTACCTCTGCCCACGCCTTAAGAACAGCCAGCTTCTCCATGGTGGTGGCACTCTCTCGGTACAGTTGACTAGGAGATCCCTTTCCAGCCTGAACTTTGTCCAGAGAGGAAACGAGTAGATTATGCACCCGACGGAGGTCATTGAGATCGCTGACAACACCACTTCCAATCCACGTGCTGCACACCTAGGCAAGGAACAGTGAAAATTACTGTGTACAGAGTACCCGAAGAGCGGAGTGAGATGTGCTTCTTCATATCCCCGCACAGAGAATAAAAGGGTTCATTCTATCCCCACTGCAGAAAGCAGAGCAGCACTAAGTTTCCACTCCGTTTGTCTGTCTGGCACAGAGCTTTGCCGGGCACTACGGGGTGGCTTTGAGCTTATCTCCTAAGTACAGGAATTACAACTGTGTGCCACCATGCCCAGATTCTATGTTTCCACTATTTAACAAAAATTTAAAATAAATGGTTTTCTCCCTAAAGTAGTTCAGTCTTGAAAATTCTTCAACAATTATCTGTTTACCATCATCAAACTATCAAATTAGTTATCATGAAAGGCTTTTTTAATAAGGGGAAAAGAAACTATAGAGTTTTATAATTTCAATATTGCACTCGGTAGATAGGAAGGAGAGAAGATGCTTAGACATCAGGAGAGCTTGTGTGTAAAGACACAAGGATGCGAGAAGAGGAAGAAGTGGAGATCAGGAAAGCTGAGGTCAGACACAATGAAGTTTACATGTCCTATGTACTAAAATCAGATGGGGTCCTTGGCATTAGATTTATGCTTTAGAAGACGTACATACAGGACAATAAACAGCATATTCAGTTTCATGTCTCCTACAGGACTGCATGAGACAGACATGACATGGGTGGAACTGGGAATAAAAGGAACGTTGGAGACAAAACACTGCAGGGTGTTACACCACGACTGATGGGCACAGGACACTGAGAGGCAGGGTGGGGAGTCAAAGCTCCTAACCCTGAAGAAAGGAAGGAAGGGGAACCACCATCAGGAGTGCTGCCGTAAAGACCAGCAAAGTTCAGCACAGACAAGTCAGCGTAAGATCCCAACACTTTCACGTGTGAGTTCTAGGTACTACTAGAAGATTCCAGGCGGATGTTCAGAAGACAGATGGAAACTGTTCTAGACTCCAGGAGCAAGTGGGAGGTAACCATTTAAGACTAGAAACTTCTACGCAAAAGCCATAACTAAAGTAAGATTGGGAGGCAGATTTGTTTAGGAAGAGAATATCTTAAATTCTTCTATCAAGACAATGGGGGGAGTGGGCATCCTGAAGGGGTAAGCAGAACAACAGAAATAAATGGAAACCCAGGAAAATAAAGGAAAACCATGTGAGGACAGACACTGAAGTCAACAGAAGGATGCCATCCAGGAAGAGGCCTAGACAGGGCTAGCTTTGGCAACTATGTTTATGTCCACGACTTCTGGGTTAAAGGGAGGATGGGCAGGACGCACCTGAGGGAGCACAGGTAGGAAGGGAAGGGCTGGGGCCGAAGCACACTGTGGACACACGGACATTTCTACTAGGGAACCCATTAGGAGTCACTCAGAGACAAAGGAAGACTAAAATCCTGTCCAGCTTTGGGGGCGGGTAAGTGTGGTAAGCTCAGGTTTTACTGCCAAAAGGATTATTAAAAACCACTCTGAGGGTTGGGGATTTAGCTCAGTGGTAGAGCGCTTGCCTAGCAAGCGCAAGGCCCTGGGTTCAGTCCCCAGCTCCAAAAAAAAAAGAAAAAAAAAAAAAAAAAAAAGAAAAACCACTCTGGTTTCTGGAGGATTTGGGTTTCAAATCATGGCTAATGGACTTGTGTTTCTTTATTTAAAACCTTAAAAACTGACAAAATTATTACAACAATAATTTCATTTGCTTAAAATTTTATTTTCAAAACCTGAAAACTATGTTTAATAAAAATAAGAGCACTTAACAACATTGTTATTAGGGCACACTTCTGGCAAGATAAATCGCCCACCAAAATGGTTCTGCAAATAGCAAGTTCAAAGTGACATGCACTAAAGTAGAGTGTCAAAGGAAATCAAGTTGTTGATTCCTACAGAAACTAAACATACTGGAGATACAGGACTTTAGTGCAATTTGGTTAAAATGTAACTAAAAGCCAGGGAATTTTGTGAACACCAGAAATGTCGCCCTAAGCTTTCCTTGCAAAACTCCTCCCTACTTCCTCTTCTTTAAAAAGTCTAGGGCAGCTGTTTTCAACCTCTGGGTCATGACCACTTTGACAAACCTCTATCTCCAAAAATATTTTCCATTGTGATTCATACCAGCAAAATTAGTTATGAAGTAGCACTGAAAATAGTTTTATGGTTGGGGGTCAGCACAACATGAGAAACTGTATATAGGGGCTGAAGGGATGGCTCCGTGGTTCAGAGCTCTTGCTGTATTTGCAGAAGACCAGAGTTTGGTGCCCAACGCCCATGCCAGGCAGCTCACAGCTGCCCGTAACTATAGCTCCAGGTGATCTGATACCGTCTTTTAACATCTGTGGTCACCCATGTGTGTACGAGCATATATACATACACATACAGAAATAAAAATATAAGTGGGTTTCTGTAAGATTTTGTGTCTTATACCTGGGAATTGCAAGTAATGCTTATGGATTTGTTTATAAAGAAAGACAATGCAGTGAAGATTCCACAAAACCATATTCAGAGAAAAGACCTTGGCCCCCATGCCAAACAAGTGGGCATATATTTTACATTTTAGGCTCCAGTGAAATATTTAAGGTTCATTGTGATTTCTGCTATAACTGGCTGCTTTGCTGCCTCACAGAAACATCCAGGCGTCCTACACGTGAGGCTTTCTCTTGTCTTTCTAAAGATTACCCTGATTAGAAGTCTCTTCAGGTAAAGTTATTCTCACCAACAAACCAGAACCTTCTAAGCAGCTCTTTCTTTTGTAAAGTAAAAGAATGTGCGAGGCACTGTCCCACCAGTTTCAAATTAAGTTTCCTCGTGCACGTGGAAAGGAGGCCAGGCATTTGGACCTGCCACTAGGAGACAAAAACCATTATAGAAAAAGAAACAAATAAGATGAAGGGAAACTCAACACTAGGAGCTGCTCACTTGTGAGATGAAATTCTAGCAGCCTTCACGCTTCTAGCAATCAGCAGCTCTGTGGAAGACCTGCTGCTGCTGTGCTCAGAGCACCCTCATCAAGAGGGCAACTGCGCACGACTACTCTCTGTGCTTGTTTGTCTGGATCCCAAAGGATTTACTTTCACTTCAACACTTCAACCATAACACAAAGATCTACCCCTTATAGCCCTGGTCCTCTTCTCTCTGTCCCATACTGTCTGTGGAAGAAGTTAACTCCCCGAAAGAGCACCATTAAGGCAACAAGTACCAGAGAAACCAATTCAATAAAAAGAAGTATGTCCATTCAACCAGGAGAACAAAGGACTTCAAATGAGGCACTGCGGTGAGCAGAGTCTCCCGGTCACATGCAGTGTGGGTATGGAGTCTAAGCAAAGGTGAGGGCCACGGCTCTGCTCTCCAGCAGACTGAGGAGGAGACAGCTAATGCTCTCTGTTCAATGTGAGAAAAAAATGCCATTTTTCAAAGACTAGAACTCAGTGCAGGAATCCTTCCACAGGGGAGCATGGGAGAGGAAGGCACTTAGCACAGGGTGAGGATATATGCTTGGGTGGCTCTGTAGCTGCGGATGCAACAGCGTGAGACTAACTCTCGTGGACCGATGGTGCAATGTCATTTGCATAATGTGCAGCTCTCTTTAGGGTAATCGGTATCCAGGAGTCCAAGAACTCTCATACCCTATGGGCAGGAACGTTTAGTACCTGTTACTACCCTCCTCCGTTATTACAGATTTTGTATCTTATGTTTATTTTGAGTCTCCTTATGGTGTTCAGAGGTCTGTTCACCTGGAGAGAATGTAGGGGCTAAGTATCCAAAGCTGAATCCTGAGCTATAACAAAGAGGAGTGTGGTTAACGCCTACAGTTTTAAATTTAAAAGGGGGGAAACGAGGGGTAGTGAGATGGCTCAGCTGGCAGGCGCCCTCTATCAGAACGACGACCTGACAGGGAATCCACAGTGGAGGAGACACCCGACACCTACGTGGTGTCCTGACCTCCACACGAGAACAGTGCTTCATTCAGATCAAATAAGTGGATGGATGGATGGATGGATGGATGGATGGATGGATGGACGGACGGACGGATGGATGGATGAATAATTTTACTTGAAAATTTATTTTATAAAGGAATGAACACTATTGCATCTCCAAGGTAAAAACAATTTGCTTTTTCTCCCTTTCAGTGAAATCTGAGACCTCTAGGACCTTACGGAAGGCCTGCTTCCTCCTACCTGGCAAGCTTTTGCTATTATGTCCGATGGCGTATCCTGTGAAAAAGCTGGTCTTAGGGCAGCTCCCACCTAAAAAAACGAGCAAATTTTTATTTTAGAGACAAATAGAAAACAGAAAGCCTTTTGAGTCATTGGAGGTCAAAACACCAAACACACATCTATGTTCCTCTCTTTTTTATCACCTCCTCCTTATCCCCTTAGCTTATTATAAGATTAAACATAGCATTTGTCTTTGCTTCTTAGGAAGTTATAATACCAAATCTATACGGAAAGGATGCCCCTAGGACAACCTTCTTTCTTTCTTTCTTTTTTTCTTTTCCGGAGCTGGGGACTGAACCCAGGGCCTTGCGCTTGCTAGGCAAGTGCTCTACCACTGAGCTAAATCCCCAACCCCAACAACCTTCTTTCCTTTGCTTTTGTTTCTATTTAAAAGTAAATGGGACTTTCTGATAGTCTGCTGTGACTTTTGTTTCCTCCCCACCCCCATATGTAGTTTCTAAACATATTCCTAATAGCATCTATGTATCTTTTGGGCAAAACTCATGGAAGTGAATCAATTTCTTTAAATAACTGACGAACAATAAAAATTAAGAGGCACTAAAACACCTCCAAAAGTACCTCACTCAAATCTACTGGCTTTTAGGGGTGGGTAAAAGTGGCTGCCAAGCAAGCTAGGCCATCTGCGCTGGGTACCCGAGAACCACGGGCGAGAGGACAGACTCTTACTGTCTTCTGATGCCATTCATATATTTACTGCGTATACAAACTCTCTCTCTCTCTCTCTCTCTCTCTCTCGCTCTCGCTCTCTCTCTCTCTCCTTCCCCTTGCTCCCTCTCTCTCACCATACACACGTAGAAGGTAATATGCTGTTAGCTAGCTTTTCTATTACCACTATATCAATAAGTAAGGCATACAAACAAGCTTTAAGGAAGTCAGCATCAGCCATGGACTCTCAGATAGATGCTGTAATCTGGAGACAATCACAGGTTCTTTTTATGAATAAAGTCATGACAGACTTAATAAAAGCAAAGAGTCAATACTGACCTCACAGCAGTTAATAACTGTCCTTTGGTTACATAAGACAATGCTCTTATTCTTTGGAAATACAGTTCAAATGGCTCAAGGGTAACATTTTACAGAGTAAAATAGTTTGAAATGACTTAGGAAAAACCTATATGTACATATGTATGTCTGTGGAAAGAGAAAAAGGCATGGCAGGACAGAGAGAGGAAGAGAAAGTCATCTTTCAAACAAATTAATCAAAATGAGTAATAGACAAATATGGGGGAAAGATACAAACGGTTTTAGAATATTTTCCTGAATATTTGAAATTATTTTTAAATAAGAACACTAGAGAAATAGTTTAGATGTTAAGAACAATGGTTGCCCTTCCAGAGGTCCTAAGTTCAATTTCCAGCAACCACATGATGGCTTAGAAGCATGTATAAGGTAATCTGATGCCCTCTTCTGTCATGCAGACATACAGGAAGACACAACACTCATATACATACATAAATAAATAAACCTTTTTAAGAAAGCAGATCGGAGTATTGTTACTTGTTTTGGTTTGTTTTTTGAGACATGGTCATGTAGCCCAGGATGGCCTGGAATGTGACCTGCTCTTACTTGTACCTCCTGAGACTATAGGCCCCTCACTAATACACTGGGATACGTAAGAGACCCTCATTCTGTATGGGAGTAAGTAGCTGTATACAGTCACTTGGACTAAAGATAGAACTTTCCACCTGTATTTACATATTACTCACAGCTCGCTCTCTCTCTCTCTCTCTCTCTCTCTCTCTCTCTCTCTCTCTCGACAGGGTCTATCTATGTAGTCCTAGCTTTCCTGGAACTCACTATGTAGACCAAGATGGCCTCAAACTCACAGAGATCCTCCTGCCTCTGCCTCTGCCTCTGCCTCTGCCTCTGCCTCTGCCTCTGCCTCTGCCTCTGCCTCTGCCTCTGCCTCTCTGCCTCTCTGCCCCTGCCTCTGCCACTGCCCCTCTGCCTCTCCTGTCTCTGCCTCTGCCTCTGCCTCTCTGCCTCTCTGCCTCTCTCTCTCTGCCTCTCTGCCTCTCTGCCTCTCTGCCTCTGCCTCTGCCCTAGAGTGCTGGATTAAGGGTATGCACCACCACCTGGTTTGAATGCAAGTTTTAGGCAAGACATTTTGTATCTGGAACCAAGTTTCCACATTATTTCAGTTTTAAAAAAAGACTTCCACTTTGCTTCCCAATGTAACTTTCCCCTAACTTTCTCATAGCCTTTCCCCCGTTACTAGGATTAGGTTATTGTGTGTCTGAAATCTTAGAGTACAAATCTCAGGAGAACAAACTGATGTGTTTAGGATGTGGTAAAAACAATCTCGTAAGTCTGCTCCTTTCAGTAGTGTCTTTGGCAGCTGTCACCAGGAGTCATGTCCTCACTGGGTTTACAACAGGACATTGCTTTTATTTCTAAAACTGTTCATCAAGCCTTAGTGTCCACAGATACAACGGCAGCAAATCCGTAACACTTCTGTGAATGTTCTCTTTATCATTCCAGTGGCACGGCATGGCATGGCTGAACATCTACACACAAGACCAGAAGGCAAGGCTACAAGTTCTATTCAGGTTTCATCATTAATGTGCTCTCACAGATTAAAAATAGTTACAACAGTTGGACCCTTCTCCAGTTGTAGGTTGACTGAAACTTTGAAACAAATCATAAAGCTTTGAGTTCCATAGGAAAAGAGACTGTAATTCCTCCTTTAGTGACCCTCACAAACTTCAGTTAGAGTATAAATCAGCCACAGAACTTACATTAGCTTGATACTGCTCCAGGATCACATGACCTGGAAATTCTGGCTCAGGCACAGATGCAAATTTCTTGATAATGTCTTCAAGTGCCTGGAGCCCAGCCATTCGCAGTTGGTTGCTATGATCAGTTGCAGCCATGAATGCCATTCGAATCAGGTCAGAGAGATGTAATACCAAGAGGTCATCTGCAAAGGAAAACAGAATGTAGAAGGGAAAGTTCACCCAAACTAGTGTAATGCACAAAAATATGAAACAATTCGACAAAGTGCTTATGATCCATAATGTCTAAAGCATAAACTCAAGAATCCCAGCGCAGCAGCAGAGCTTTAACACGCAAACACAGACGACTACAGGATATACACTGGCAGCTGAAGCAAAATACATGAGTAACATGGCTTTCCCAAACGGCCTTGTAATTCCCTCAGAACAGACACTGGCAGAACTTTTCTGTAAAGGGTCAGATACTGACTATTTTTGGCTTTGCAGGCAATATTATCTCTAAGGCTCTGCTGCTACACTATGAGAGCAGCCAGAAAGTACACAGTACAGCAGACAATGCTATGGAAACAACAGTGATGATTCCAGTAAACTGTTTACAAACACGGCTGTGGGCTGCATTTCAATCACAGGCCATAGCGACAATCTCTACTGCAGAAAGCACAGTGTGTAGTCAGGAAATTTAGCTACAAAATTATTTTAAGAGACTTTTTTTTTTTTCCCCCCGGAGCTGGGGACCGAACCCAGGGCCTTGCGCTCGCTAGGCAAGTGCTCTACCGCTGAGCTAAATCCCCAACCCCTTTAAGAGACTTTTTAAGAGAACAGAATGGGAAGGGAGTCTGGTACTTTTAACACCAGGCCAAAGGTAACCCTGGATCTTGCTTAAAAGCAAATCTCAAAGGAATTCAAGTGAAACAAAGTGCAATAATTTTACTACATCCCAGGACAAAGTTCAGCACTATTTAAAGAAACAGCAAAATTTAGCACTAGCTTCACAGCATTTACAATGCCAGCATCTGATAACAATGTACCAAGAACATAAAGACCAGAAAAGAACCTAGCTCCAAGCAGAAAGAAAAGACCAAGGACCAGGAACTGGTTCAGATATGAGTGATAACAGAACTGGCAGGCAAGGTTTTACAGGCACTGCACACTGCCACATGGTAAAGGGTCACATGGTAAAGCATGACCAGGATGGAGCAGGAGTGAGTGGGGGGCATGACCTCCATGGAGCAGGAGTAAGTGGGGGTGGGCATGACCTCCATGGAGCAGGAGTGAGAGTGGGGGTGGGCATGACCTCCATGGAGCAGGAGTGAGTGGGGGTGGGCATGACCTCCATGGAGCAGGAGTGAGTGTGGGGCATGACCTCCATGGAGCAGGAGTGAGAGTGGGGGGTGGGCATGACCTCCATGGAGCAGGAGTAAGTGGGGGGCATGACCAGGACGGAGCAGGAGTGTGGGTATATAAGGCATACAGTTTAACAAGAAATATGCTAGGTGACATTAGGACAAGCTAGGTACAAAGATCAGTCAACTTAAAATACAGGAACCAGGAGAAATGATCACAGTTAAGTGCTCTAGTCTAGAAGACTGAAGGCAGTCTTTTTGAAGTACTAGCAATTCAGTGACTCACCCCACCCCCAAAGAATTATTTAAATTGGATTTTGTTGTTACTATTGAAAGGTTAACAAGACAAGTTTTGTCAAGTTCCTATCTTAAAAAACCAAATTTAACATTTGAAGTTTAAAGAGTGTATGTTGGGGTAGGCACTATAAGCAAAGAGAAGGAAGAGAATTTGGCTGGAGGTCACCAAAGCTCCCTCCTCTAGAGGAGGTTAAAACAAGCAACCAGCCTTGTGAGGTAGATAAGTCACTGACAGAGTTTGGGAGAAGAAATCCCAGGTAGAGGATCTGAATTAAAATGGGTCTACTCATAGGTCAATAAACAAAATGTAAATAAAAAGACAATAATTCATAAATAAAAGATGGATGGATGGATGGATGGATGGATGGAAGGAAGATAAAAAGGACAAATTTTCCTTGTACTCTGTCAGATAATCCACCATGTCTAGGAATCTATCAAACTCCAAATTAAGCAACTGTACCTGACTGCTTTCCCTAACAGCCTCCGCCCATAAACCTTCCTTCTGTAATTTGAGGTGAGTGTATAAGGGGGATGTAGAGAGGAGTTGGGGGCTGGGCTGGCAGGGCTTCTGTAGCCCAGGAGTGGCCACTCCTCTAGCTAAAGCACAGTGCTCAGCAGATGAGGATGCGATCCGAAGGGCCTGGACAGCACAAGCACCAGGTTTGCACGTTTTCAGAGTCAGAGTTGGCTCGTGTTTCACCCCAGAACCTAAGCTGAGTCCTGAGACCATCTTACATCCAGCCACAGCTGTGAAGTTCCACGAAGCACAGTGCGCACGCAGAGTGCATGGGGGAGGCACAGTGCCACACTGTGAGCAGATTCTGACATGAGGAGCATTCTCCTCTTAGATGGACGAGGTAATGCATACCATGGAGGCCCACAGAGGCTACAAGAGTGCATCAGATTCTCTGGCACTAGAGTTACAAGCATTTGGGAGTCACTTGATGGTCTGAGCTTTGAACCCAGGTCCTTTACAAGAGTAGCAGGTGCTTTTAACCACCAAGCCATCGCTCTAGCCCACAAATGACCTTTTTAAGAATGTTGCCTACACTTCTGTGAGGACGCATCATACACACAGGATTCATAAGTCTACGTCTCTACCATCTGGACTATTAGGTTTTTTTCAAGGTATGACTATGGTTCTGATTCTTTACATCCTCAGCATACAGTAAATAGGGCTCAGTTAATATGGACTAAACAATGGCATGAATCCATATTTACTGTTTCCCCTGGGCTCGATGTTCTGATTTACACTTCATAGACTGTGCACTGCTATACCATGCAAGGCATTTTAACATATATACATCTATACTGTCTACTTAACACAGTCAAACCCAACAGGGTAAAAGGGAGACAACTACATACACAGTAGGGAGCCTCTTCCTGGACCAATTCTTTCAACTTCTCCAGGTCTCTTTAACTATAAAATGAAGATATTTATTACTGGGACTAATACTCACTTTGTGAGTTCTCTATAATGTTTGATCCAAAGGAGATTCAGCACAAAATGTTACAAAAGCTAAAAACAATGACATTTTCAGTAATAAGCATTTTTCTTTTCAAAAATGCCAAATAATTTTCACGTGTGAACTATGAGAGTTTGACATACGCTGTGGACTCATGACTCTGACTGTCTCTGTGGCTAGGAATGGCCACGTTCATTCGACTGTGGACCTGAAAGCTGTACCGTCAGAGCCCGCCTGTCAGTCAGTGTGGGAACTACGGCTAGGGAATAAGGATGACTAGAGGAAAGGCAGAAAGAAGGTGCAAGACGGAGTTGGGGATTTAGCTCAGTGGTAGAGCGCTTGCCTAGGAAGCGCAAGGCCCTGGGTTCGGTCCCCAGCTCCGGAAAAAAAAAAAAAAAAAAAAAAAAGAAGGTGCAAGAGACAGAGATATGAGGACTGCAGGCCAATACCATGTCAGCAGCAAGTGTATCTTCTCAGGGTCTTTTAAAGGTAAACAACTCAAAGTATGACCAACTCCAGGAGGATAAACAATGACAATGACAAATGTTTACATGGTGAGTTCATGGCACACAGTATCTGTGTCTGACTGAGGCCATTTCCTTCAGGCTAGAACAGTCTCTCAAGGACGTATGCGTCCTTGGAGGAACTTGGCAGGGTATAACTCACGTCTTAATTAAAAAACAAAGACAGATGGGGCTGGAGAGATGGCTCAGTGGTTAAGAGCACTGACTGCTCTTCCAGAGGTCCTGAGTTCAATTCCCAGCACCCACATGGTGGCTCACAACCATCTGTAATGGGGGTCTGGTGCCCTCTTCTGGTGTGTCTGAAGACAGGGACAGTGTACTCACATACATAAAATAAATAAATAAATCTTAAAAAAACAAAAACAAAGACAGATGTCGGTAGATCATTCCTGATTAATTATAAGCAAGAATTCAGTCAGTTAGCTCCGATGTGCTCCCCACATGTCCCGTCTCTTTTACAAGTAAGTGTTAAACTGAGGAGCATGTTCTGAGGAAACATAGATTGCAAGCATTGTTATTCTAGTATGGTTGAAAGAATAAAATTCATATACATAGATATCTAAATATAAACAAATATTCTAAATACAAACAAGTAGTATAAGGGACAGACACTATGGTCAGGTGAAGCAACTTGCGAGAAATAAAATGCACAGCCTAAAGCATGCCTCAGAGAGGTGAAATATCTCAAACCTATCAACAGGACTTCCGGGAAAAGGAGAACTTACTTTTTGGGTTTCGTAGTTTAGCAGACCGTGCCAAGGCAAGATCGAAGTGAGCCTGGTCTGCGTTCTCACACAGGTTGATGATTCGGCATAGGCAGTCTGCGGCAAACACCCGAGTGGCCCATCGAGGAGCCACGAAAGGCTTTGATTTGTCCTCCTCGCCTAGTGTGGTGAACATGGCATCGTCATCCATCTCATCCTTCTTCTCAGACTCTTCATCTTTCCCACTGCTTAAGAGCGTTGCCGCACTCATATCTACAAGACAGAAGAGCACCGTGACTCGTCCCAGGGGATGCTTGGAAAGATGGCCACCTCTCATTCTCTGAGCGAGCAAAATTGACAAGCACCCTCTGAATCTGGAACCGAGAAACACATAACATCAGTTATTCAAACGTACACTCCACTTTAGGATTTAAAATGAACCACATGCTTTGTTGTACAACAAAGTAACGTGAGCTTTTTCAGATGCTAAAATTTAGGCTGAGCTTGCAGATGAGTTTAAAACATATTTCAAAAGCATCTTAGTTTACACCGTGATCTAACCTTCGACATCCGATAGAAATTTGTGACTGAAAGTTATCAATATTTTTAAAAGTAAGCTCAATAGAGAAGTATATCCATGCTTACATGTCAGAAACAGAACGATCTCCATGGCTTTAAGAGCACCGTTTAGATACGTACCACTAGAAGCTGCTAAGACATCTTTACAGAGCATTAACCAGTGAGAAAGCTTCTCGACTGCCAGGGAAGAAAGCATGTGCCCCAGCGTGTCGTGAACATCAGAGCACAGTTTTCGGTCGGTCTCTCGATCTAGCATTCCAAAAAGAAGTCCCTCAAGCCCCGTGTCTGTGATGTTAACACCCTGGTGCCGGCAATGGATGTCACTTCGAGAACTAACTCCAGGTGCGAAAGGACTGACATCTGAAAAGGAATTCCACAAGCAGACTTGTGTGATCTCATATGCTGTGAGTAGCAGTACACAAGGACCAAGCCTTACACACGACCCACAACAGTGTAAAGTGCCTTTAACTATGACCTCCGCTTGCTCACTGTAGTATTAAATTAATCTGAGATTAATGGTTACCTCTGGTTTCTCAAACTGATTATTCTGATCTCTTAGAAATATGAGAGATTCCCCATAATGTATGTTTTTAATCATGTTACATCCCAACTGCAGCCCCCGCTACATGAAAGTTTTTAAACAAGAGGACTCACTGCCACCGCTGATCTCTTTGTCCCCTGCATTCTTCGCCAGGCTCATGGCGTATTCACACACTTCTGCTGCTTCTCTTTGTGCAAGTTGCCGGAGACAGGCCACAGCCGCTCGACGGAGCAACAGATGGGAGCTGCATAGGTGAACCTGCCAGCATAACAAGTCAGGGCAGCATTCAGCTGTCACCCTTAAAGTTCATTCACACTGAAGACTCATCTCTGGGAAGCCTGACTTCTAAGAGGCTCCTTAGTGAAAGACCTTGGGTTTTTAAATTACCATGGGGGGGGGGGCTGGGGGATGACTCAGCAGTTAAGAGCACTTGATGCTCTTCCAGAAGACCCGACCCCAGCACCATATTGGGCAGCTTACAGATACCTGTTAATTCCATCTCGGGAGGGAACGGACACCTTTGGTCTCCTTGGGCACCTGCACACATCATGTGCCCACACCCACACTCAGACACACAAGCATACACAATTAAAAATAATAAAATCTAACCTTTAAACAAATACAACACAATCATACAATGGCATTTTTTGCAGGATGATCGTGTCAGTGAGACACACAGAAAATATATCACTACCAAAATACCTACGCTGAGATCTGTTCTCTAGAGCCCGTATTAAATGGAAACCCAGGAGTTTATGCACATCATAAGTTCATGCGTTGTCGCACTGAAATGTTGCCATCTACAAGTCTATAGAAATCAAATGCAGTAAACGGAAAGTAAGGGGCAAAGCATATAGTAAGAACTAACAGTGAAAAAGAATATTAATTAAAATAAATAAAGGAAAATCAAGCAAACATGAACACAACCAAAAAAAAAAAAAAAACCAACTAAAAATGGAGGCATGGTTACAGACGTATCCCACTTCAAAGTCCCTACAAAAATAAATACAGTACACTCCAATAGCCAAAGTAAAGTCCAGAGACGCAAGTCTCAGTCCTGGGTGCTGGTATGGGTTTGAGTCCCACCTCTATTGATCCTATTTGTAATATTCACAGGATCACAGTAAAAATAAAATATAACCAGTACAGACATAGGTTAACTGACTAAACGCTAACTGTCACCATGTTACTGTAAATCTGTATCCATGCACTGCCTTCTTAGAAACAAGTAAGCACCTGAGAAATAATCTGAACCACACAGATGGACTGGGGAGTCTAGTACGCAGAACACAAATTCCTCTACGATGACAGTTTCTCTCTATGCTATCAGAACGGCATTGTGGGCTTGGGGAGACAGGCCGGCAGTTAACAGTGTTTGCTTCCCAGGCTCACATCTGCCTGTAACTCCAGCTCTAGCAGATCAGATACCCTCTTCTAGCCTCTGCCATGCAAGCATCCTTCCTACATGCATATACACACAAGCCAGCAAGCACATGCACATAAATTCATAATATCTTCTTAACTTAAGATATACTTGCATAAACCTCACATGCCATGCTTGGTTGATATCCTTGGAAGGCCTGCTCTTTTCTGAAGGGAAACTAAGGAGGAGTAAATAGGGGAGGGGGAAGTAGGAGGAGAGGAGGGAGGAAAAACTACAGTAGGGATATAATATGTAAGAGATAGGTAAATAAGTAAATAACCTTCAAACTCTAGGTTTAAGGGGGTTATAACTGTCCCCTGAAAGGCTCTGCCAGCACCTGACTAATACAAATGCAGATGGAGTTAACCAGGGGACTGAGCCCAGGGGACCTCAGTGGAAGAGTTAGGGAAAGGAAGTAGCTGAAGGGGATTGCAGCCCCCATAGGAAGAACAACAATACCAACTAACTGGACCCCCCAGAGCTCCCAGGGACTAAACCACCAACCAGAGTATACATGTAGGGGCCCATGGCTCCAGTTATTTATTTGTAGGGGGAGATGCTGATACTAAAGTCTGGTTCCTTAATTGGTTCTTAATTTGGTCAATAAAGAAGGCAGGAGTCAATTGCTGGGCAAAGGGTAATGGTGAGATTTCTAGGTCCCAGGAGGAAAAGGTGACTTGAGGAAAGAGAAGGGGCTTTTAGGCTAGGATCTGGAAAGAGACGCATAGAACAACCATGTGAGATCTTGGGGAAGCTAGAACCGGTGGCCTCTGACACCAGCATATAGCCAAAGAGGTCGGTGGAGGCTGGCTGATAAAGGCCAGCTGATAAGCTTATGCCACCACAGAGCAAAGGTGGGGAGGGGTAGGGAGAAGGAGAGGGAGAGGGGGAAGGAGAGGGAGAGGGAGAGGGGGAGGGAAGCCAGGGCAGTAGCTGATGGCTTGGAGACACTAGCAGAGCCTAGAGGGAGCCAGTAGAGCTCAGACAGCAGCTCCCAGCTTTCCTGGGTTGGGGATGGTTGTGATCGATCCTGAGCTAAGCTGGATGGAACAAAGGAAAGCGGGAAAGGTCAGAGCTCTCAGGAAAAGTGGTAGCATGTTATTATAATTACATGCAACACATATGTAACAGAGGACTGACTTATCTGGCATCAGTGGGAGGGGAGGCACTTGGTCTTGTGAAGGCTCGATGCCCCAGCATAGGGGGATGCTAGTGCAGCGGTGGGAGTGGGTGGGTGCATGGGTGGAGGAGCCTTAGAGACAAAGGGGAGGGGAGATGGGATGGGGGGATTGCAGAGGGGAGACCAAGAAGGGGGACAACATTTGAAATGGAAATAAAATAACGAAAAATAAAAAGATATACTTGCATAAAGCCAATCTATGCAAGCTTAAGAAAAATAAGACGTAACTGAAGGGAGAAAGTCCTGATAAATCAATATCTACTTTTCTTCCTATAATACAAACTTCCCAGGCTCGCACACAGCGTAACTAGAAAGCTTAAGTGCAGCTGTGTCAATGGGGACATGTCACTCAGCCACAGCTTTGGACGTTTTATCTGTATACTGTGACCTATCTTACACATCGGTCTTCAAGAGTCACTTTAGGAAGAATAATATAAAACTTTAATCATGCGATAATTACAGACAAAGAAAATACACTCAGCAAATATGCTGACTGGCCAGCCAAAGTGAAGTTGAAATAAAGCATCCCAGTTTACAAAGTGTTTTACTTTGTTTTTGAGGCAGGGCTCATGTAGAGCACACTGGACTCCATCTCACAGTATAGCTGAGTCTGGCCTTGAACTCCAAATCCCCCATCTCTCCCCACCAAACACTGGGACCACAGGCGTGCGGCACCACACTCGGTTAGTGTCTCTGATGTGTAATCATCCCTTTTCTCTTTACATCTGTGCCATCAGAGATGCAGCATACAGTCAGTGGTATTTTCCAGGGACTTTCCACATTGAACTGTAATGATACCATGGCTGTAAGTCTTAAGACCACCAAATGGATAGCTGGAGAGATGGCTCAGCAGTTGACATTGGTGGTCATTCCTAGAGGACCTGGGTTCAGTTCCCAGCACCCACATAAACAGCTACGTCATAACTGCAGTTCCAGGTCATCTGAAGCCCTCCTTCGGCTTCCGTAGGTACCTGTAGTATGTGCTGCACATAAACTCAGGCAAGCATGTGCATGTGCGTGCGCGCGCGCGCGCACACACACACACACACACACACACACACACACACACACAGAACAGTTAAGAATAGATAAATATAATTCTGGACACTATTATGTCACTTGTCTACTGGACTGTGTACACGGCCTCTGCCTTAACAGTCTGGCTTCATGCTTTTTGAGTTATATGAACAGAAATTGATCCACATCCAGCAGAAACCATGTTGGGAAATCTGACTTTCACAGTCAAGCCACGTGTGACAGGCCCTCTAATGATGTTCACCACCAGCACCAACTGCCTCTCACAGTCGGCCATGAGGTCATTGGCATGAGCAGCCAATATTGGACACAATTCACGGTTTTGTTCAGCTATGCTGTTTGGTAGGTTAAGTGTCATACGCGTATTTTCAAGTTCTGATATTTTTAACTTATGAAGGATTTATTCAGACCTAATTCTTTCATGAGCTAAGGAGCATCTGTATTTGCATAAATGAAAAAAATCAACCATCAATTATGAGGAAAAATGAAGTTCAAGAAAATGATTGCTCTTTGGTCAATACTGACACATAATGTCCAATTAAGTCTGCCTTTTCAATTATCAAAGCTTAAGATGACATTCATATAGAAACTTAGCAGCAAATGGCATTATAATACCCATGGTTTGTTCTGCCGAGATATTTAATACAATAAAGTCATCTTTGGCAAGGTTTCTAGAAGGAAAAAAAGAAAGAATTGAGAATTCATGCACTGATCTTACAGTTGGGGATAGCCTGGCGATATAAAATGTCTGACGAGACTCAGGAGGACGGTACCATCAACGTTACACAGTTGCGCACTGACAACAAGTGACACCGCTGTGCAGTGCTCCGGGATCTAGTTCTGTGTCAGCAGAGGTGTTCACTGTGAGGCTTGGTCTGCAGGGCTGCTGCTTTCACAGTTTCCAGGTTTCTACACCATAAACAGTTCTACCGTCTCTGAGTAGCATATGGCTTCAGCAAGGTACATTCAATGGTGGGTGGCCTTCTCAGCAATGACACATCAAAGCCTGTTTCTTTTTTTGTTTTTTTAAGCTGGCCCTCACTATATAGACTAAATGGGCCTCAAACTCATAAAGAACTGCCTGCGTCTGCCTCCTGAGTGAAAAGATTATAGAACGCAACAGTGTGCCAGGCTAAGGAACATTTACTTCATCATAAAGACAAACTTCAAAGTTAAAATCATCCACTGACATTTCTAAAATTACTCTAGATGTCACAAATGGCAATGATTCTGTCTGGACAAGAGGAACTGTGGTCACTTGACAGTATGGTCATGGGAAAGACAAAGCAGCTGTTTCCAGCGACAGAAATGGTAATTCAGCATGGCGCTTGTGCCTTTACAAATACATTTGAATAGTTCTAGTCTCAAACATATTAGAACTTATTAAGTACTATGACAAAATGTACCCGTCAATATACTTGCTGAAAAAATCATATTCCTTTTGTTTTAGATACTATATGTGGCTTCACATAATATGGCCATTTTTGGTGACAAGGACAGTAGAACTGGTGTGAATGTACTCAAGTCTGAATTCATTTCACCACTTTGAGTGAATTCACATGCAGACTATTTTTCAGCAAGTGTCTTAGCATCTGGTAAATGCAATCTGCATGAGAGGCTTTGGGCAATGCTTCAACAAGGCAACCACTTGAATACCCCTCTTCTCATCTCTAGTCTGCTATGCCGCCCCCTCCCCCAGATGACAATAATCTCACTTGCCCAGTCTTCTGGAAAAGGTTCAGGAAAATACTCCGACGTGCCTGGTAATAAAACCCCAGATGTTCCATCGTGGACTCGGCCTGGAAACACTATCTTGTGCTAAGCACAGGAGGCTCGCTGTGGCCCCTGCGGTTAGTGATAAACCCACTCAGCTGAGTCGGGTTCCTTGACCCTCTCTACTATGCTCAGCCAACCTGGACACCAGGATAAAATTCAAGGAAGAAAAAATGGGGTACAACACTTGCCCCAAGCGTGAGGACCTGACTTCTATTCCTAGAACTCATGTAGGAGGTGGACCCAGCAGAGCTTGGATGTGTGATCCCAGAGTGCCTACTGAGAAAGTGCAGGTGGAGCCAGGAGTATCCTTGGAAGCCTGAAGGCCACCTAGCCTGGTGTACACACATACACAAAAAATAAGAGACAGTCTCAAATAAGACGGAAGGCTGGCGACCTAAGGCTGTCCTCTGACATTTACATGCCCATGGTAGTACATACATGCTCACACTCGCACATAAAGTGGTAGTACATACATGCTCACACTCACACATAAAGTGGTAGTACATACATGCTCACACTCACACATAAAGTGGTAATACATACATGCTCACACTCACACATAAAGTGGTAGTACAAACATGCTCACACTCACACATAAAGTGGTAGTACATACATGCTCACACTCACACATAAAGTGGTAGTACATACATGCTCACACTCGCACATAAAGTGGTAGTACATACATGCTCACACTCGCACATAAAGTGGTAGTACATACATGCTCACACTAGCACATAAAGTGGTAGTACATACATGCTCACACTCACACATAAAGTGGTAGTACATACATGCTCACACTCGCACATAAAGTGGTAGTACATCCATGCTCACACTTGCACATAATGATCTTTAAAAAAAACCAGTTTTCAAAGAAAACAATGGAGAGAGAAGGCATAAAAGCCAGCAGGTTAGTGTGTGTCTTCCTCCGTTGCCTGTCTGAGCCGTACCGGGTATGTAACAGATGCCATCTATGGCTTTATTGCTTACACTAGGTCACAGCTTTAGCAGAATGCTCAGTTTCCTATTGCAGAGGGCAGTGTGCACTAATATTCTATCGTCTTCTTTCTAGGTGCATTTTGTAAACATGCTGCGTACATTTGGTCCTACCCCATGACTTACTCAAACTCCTTAATGGCCTGGGACTCGCTGGATTCTAATAGGGGCAAGTTTACAGAGTAAAAGGAAATATGCCACGCCAAGCCCAGAACCTCCTATCCTGCCCTCTTTATTATCCTATAGGGTTCCTCCTTTCCCTCCAGCAGCCCCCTCCAATAGTGACATCTGTGGTGTCTTTCTCCAGCTTCCTTTTGGCTTCACTTCTCCCTATCCAGATGAGGCCTCACTGGCTATCATTTTAGCACTGCCTCATTAGCACTCTTCTGTCCCTTATGCTGAGGCCTTTTATCTATTCTGAATGCTCAAAGTCTACCTATAAGACATAGAGGTCTACTTTTTTTATGATCTTCAGCTCAGTCATTTACAGATCTGAAAAAAATCATGATTAAGCAAACTTGATCACATACCGGAGTCATAGAGTGACACTGATCTATCTATACTGAACCCCCTGTCCTACCAGACAATCTTACATCCTCCAGCTAGTTCCATTTCCTGTACTCCATTCTCCTGACCTTAAATCCCTCACTCACACAAGTGAGTCTTCCCTTTCTTTATTGCTATGAAATCAGCAGACGCATCCTTCATTTCCAGACACCAAGTCTCTAAGCCCATCTTCAGCTCTGTCCTTCGCCTCTTAGTCAGGCTGCACTGAGAGGGAGATCCTATTACTTATGCCCTGGAAACTCTATTCCACTAAAATCCACTTGAACTATCAATTATTCCCTCTCTTTCCTGGATGCTTAATACTCCCCTCTACTGGCTCCCTCACACCAGCATGGCACAGGCTCACACACTGAAACCACAGGAAGGAAAGTCTCTCCTAGCCCCTAGACTTCCTGACACTGCCTTCTTCGTATTTTAGCTTTTAAAAGCCATTTGTTATTCTTATTGCATGTGTAGGGGTTCTGCCTGCATGTATTTCTGTGGACCATGGGCAGACAGTACTCGAGAAGTCCAGGTTCCCTGACAATAATTAGCCATCATGTGAGTGCTGGGAATGAGCCTGGATCCTCTGGAAGACCAGCCATTGCTCCAGCATCGACATCCCAAATGTCTACAGAGAATGTCTGCTTGTGCTCCATCTCTAACCCAACGTACTTTGGCTTCCACTGCCATCATTCTTCCAGTGAGTTCTTGCTACAAACAATCATGTGGCAAAAGCCGACGGGCATGACGGGCTCTCCTCAAGCCTTGTTGGTATTTGATACAGCTAACTGCTCTTCGGCTGCCCTTGGCTTGTGTGAATGCACACCTCTACTGTCCTTCAGCCTTTCTTATGTCACTGTTGTCCTCCTGGTCCCCTCTCCACTTCCTCTTAGTTCTCTGAGAGTCTTCTTTTCTTTTATAAATCTACAATGGGTTTCCCACTCAGCACTCTCGCTGCTGATCTCGCCTACTCCCATAGGTCATCTAAACGACTTACAGTACCAAACTCACTTCTCTAAGCCAGTCTTGTGCTTGGTGGTTTGGTTTGATTTGGTTTGTTGACAGTTTTTCTGTGTAGCTGAAACTATCCTGGAACTCACTCTGTAGACCAGGCTGGCCTTGAACTCACAGAGCTATGTCTGCCCTCTGCCTCCCAAGCAGGGATTAAAGACCTATGCTACCACCCCCTGGCTCAATCCATTCTCTTTTAACTGAGCTCAGACACCTACAACCAAATAATGATATCCCACTTTTCCCAACCCTGCCCAACAATGCAAATCACGGGAAATTCCTTTACTGTGCTCAGGACAAAACCCTAGAACATCTTTCTTGCTTTTCCCTCAGGGCCAATTAATCAACTCATTCTGTCAATTCTTCCATCTAAATATCATTTGACTCCATCCTTTTTGCAAACAACCTAAAACAATCATTATCATTGTTCTCCTACAACAGCAAGACTGTCTTTATGAGCCTGTGTAAAGCAGAGTCCAGCCTCCATTAGGCAGCGAGGATAGAATGGAGAAAGTACAGATCTGCTCATGTTACGTCCCTGTAGAGTATAGAATGGAGAAAGTACGGATCTGCTCATGCTACGTCCCTGTGGAGTATAGAATGGAGAAAGTACGGATCTGCTCATGTTACGTCCCTGTGGAGTATAGAATGGAGAAAGTACGGATCTGCTCATGCTACGTCCCTGTGGAGTATAGAATGGAGAAAGTACGGATCTGCTCATGTTACGTCCCTGTGGAGTATAGAATGGAGAAAGTACGGATCTGCTCATGCTACGTCCCTGTGGAGTATAGAATGGAGAAAGTACGGATCTGCTCATGCTACGTCCCTGTGGAGTATAGAATGGAGAAAGTACGGATCTGCTCATGTTACGTCCCTGTGGAGTATAGAGTGGAGAAAGTACGGATCTGCTCATGCTACGTCCCTGTGGAGTATAGAGTGGAGAAAATGCGGATCTGCTCATGCTCGTCCCTGTGGAGTATAGAATGGAGAAATACGGATCTGCTCATGCTCGTCCCTGTGGAGTATAGAATGGAGAAATGCGGATCTGCTCATATTCGTCCCTGTGGAGTATAGAATGGAGAAAGTACGGATCTGCTCATGCTACGTCCCTGTAGAGGATAGAATGGAGAAAGTACGGATCTGCTCATGCTACGTCCCTGTGGAGTATAGAATGGAGAAAGTACGGATCTGCTCATGCTACGTCCCTGTGGAGTATAGAATGGAGAAAGTACGGATCTGCTCATGTTACGTCCCTGTGGAGTATAGAATGGAGAAAGTACGGATCTGCTCATGCTACGTCCCTGTGGAGTATAGAATGGAGAAAGTACGGATCTGCTCATGCTACGTCCCTGTGGAGTATAGAATGGAGAAAGTACGGATCTGCTCATGCTACGTCCCTGTGGAGTATAGAATGGAGAAAGTACAGATCTGCTCATGTTACGTCCCTGTGGAGTATAGTGGTTCCTTGTTACAGAATAATGTCGAAGGCCTTTCTCTCTATGAACATCTGCATGTCTGCCCCCTGGCTAGCTATCCGATCCACCTTGCTTTCTGAGGTCCATACTTTCACCTCCTCCCAGGTCTAACCACACAATAACTGGCCCTTTAAGCATATTGTACTTCTCAGATACAGGCCTTCCATACTTTTCCCTCTGAATACTCTGATACTGTGCTAATCTACAGACTAAATCCTATTCTTCATAACACACCTTAAGTACTATTTCTCAGGGAACTAAATTCTCAATGTCTGGCTTATGATAGGTCCTGCATTACACACTCCTTATGTTAACCACGCCTTTTCTTTTCTGTTTGTTGTTTGCCAGGGCCTTTTACCACTGAGCAACAGCCTTGACCTTCTGCAGCCTTCCTAGCCCTTGTCTTGTTTGTAAGTAGCTGTTGTTCACTGTCCCTGTTAGCTGTAAGCCTTATGACAAAGGCTTGATCTTGTCTGATCTACACAAGAGCCTCAGTAGTCTGCCTGGTACATGACATACAACAGGCAGTCCATAAACATTGGCTGAGTGGACACACTTAAGATTGCAATGACGACAGCAGATCTCAGAAGCAATTCAAGCAATAGGAAATACAGTTCTGAGAGAGTGGGACTGCACATAGCAAGTCCTTCACTAGGAAATAAACAGTTCATTAAAGTATTTCATAAATTTAAAACAAAAAATAAATAAAAGATAACTATTGAAATGTAAATAGTAAAACGTATGGCCCAGCCAGTATAGCTTTGTTTTGGTCTGGTTTGGTCTTTGGATGAAGACACTTTAAAGCTCTAATATAAATGGTAAATGGCATGGCTGTGTACTTACACAAAGGCTAGGGACAAGGCTGGACAGATTGACATGTCGTGGGGCAAACATGTGAAGCTGTTGAAGGCAAGAGATGGCGGCTGCCTGCACTAGAGAGTCAGAGTGGTCCTGGGTGATGGCACAACCCACCAAGCAAGAGGAGCGGATGGTGGAAATGGTCGCTGCATTTCCTAAACGGAAGATAAGACAACGTAAAATGCAGCTGTTATTAGTGTCACAGAAAGACTCCTAGAAAGTAACCGTCTTCCGGGTAAACTGTTCTTCCAATCCTTACACAGACTGTTTTGTGAAAAACCACCTGAATAGTCCATAGTATTTGCAAGGTAATAATTCATGTCTCAGATATTAATTCCTTTAAAAAATCACACTATCCTTTATAACCACCTGCTAAAGAACCGTAAGGGTTCTCATTCTATAGTTCTCTACTCAACAAACACAACTACTTTCATTATGATAACTTTAACTACTGCTTGCCTAATAATAAATGTAGACAAGCTGTCCTTGAACTCACAGCCTCTGTAATGCTGGGATTAAAGGTGTCCAGCATACTCTTGGCTAACAGCATTTTTAAAAGTCTTGGGCACAGAAAAATGAAATTTTGCTTGGACACCCCCTTCCCCCCAATATTGGCTTTAGAGGTAATTAAGGAAAATATATTACATATTTCTTGTATAGTAATTTAGTTGCCTAATATAGGTATCTGAAATTGCCTTTTAATGTGAAGTAAAATAATTACATGTACATATACTAGTCAAGGAAATTATATAATCATGTATAAAACCATGACCTTGGGGAAGTTCACAGCCCCTCTCTGTTTTCAAATTCTGTCTGTAAGGAATTCATATCACTGAACTGTGTCATCATTAAATGACACAAATAGAAATAGGAAGTTGACCTCCTCAAGACATAAATAAATGGAAAGAGAAGCAGGGATTCTGAGTATATGCGCTCGGGGTCCAGTCATGACTCACTGAATTCAGTGTTAAATTCAACATCAGAAGATCCAGTTCCAAGTACAGCAGGAGTCAACCTTCTATCAACTTTTTCTCCAAACTAGGCTGCCTCAGAGACAGGTGACACACCCCTTAGGAGTCTTAGAGTCAAAAGGAGTAAGCCCATGGAGGCAGTAGTCAGCACTCTGGGCTAAAAGAACTTCCTTTTCATTTTGTGGGGGAAGGGGATGTCCAAGCAGAATTTCATTTTTCTCTGCTCAAGACTTTTAAAAATGCTATTAGCCAGAAGTGCTGCTGTAGACCTTTAATTCCAGAGGCTGTGAGTTCAAGGACAGCCTGTTCCACATTGAGGGTTCTAAGCCTGCTACTACACAGCAAAACCCTGACACCTGCTGTGGTTTGTCTGTGTATTATAAGAACAGTACATATAAAACATTGAGTGCCGGATTTTGGAAAATACAAATGTGTGCTAGACGATGGTTATTAAAAAGTTTTGCGAGCCACACGATAGTGACATTGAGGGAAATGGAGGGACAGTAGTTGCCCACGGTCTTTAACTTAAGATGATTTTGCTCACCCTGCAGCTCAGGTCCAACAGTAGTTATGATCGCCCCCAAGCATCTGCCCAAACACTGGTGCACTTCCGTGTGTGAAGGTGGAACTGTTAGCAGCAAGGTGAGAACCAGGGACAGCGTGGGCTCCACGTACCCACGGTACATTGGGCCACTAGAATCCACTATCAGAGCAAGTGAATGAAGAGACCAAGTCTACAATAAAGCATAATTGCATTTTAGTTGAAGAAAACAATTACAGTGTATTTAGTCAAGTAGACTAAATTGTTATATTCATATAAATATCTCTACTATGTTTTGAGTGAGTCTTACTGTATCTTGGGCTGGCCTTGAACTTGTGATCCTCATGCTTAGCCTTCTAATTGCTGGCATGTGCCACATAAACGGCTTATGTGTATACCTGTAAAGCTTCATTGCAGCTATATTTGCTTAAATGTAAAATGTTTGAGAAACAACAAAGGTCCAAAACAAATACTCAAGGAGTAAATGTGATTCAATGAGCCTAGGAGCATGGGTTGGGGTAAAGGAGGAAAAAAGTCGGGATATGAAGCTAGTTAGGTCCTAACCAGCAAATGAAAGAAAGAAACAAGGAGTAAACAGTACGATGTGCTAGATGTGAGTTATGAAAGCTGAAGGTAAGTGGACGATGGTGGACGGCGATCATCCTAGCACCACTGCAGACCCAGAAAGACGGGAGAAGAGGGAATATGGGGAGAGATAAACCACACTAAAGACACTCTTAAAAAGACATACGGAAACCTACTAGTGTAGAAGCTTGTGTGTGTGTGTAATATATGGAATATATTTCCATTACCTTTAACAGGGCAACAAAGCCCCTACTAGACAAGAGCCCAGTGCCGGGTGTGAGTTACTTCTGAAGTCATCGGCCACTGAGGTCCCATAGACATCCCTCCCCCAAACATCACAGGCTTCTGTCATTGTTCCAGGTTACCCTCCAGAACTTGAAAGTCAGATCGTATTGCTGAAGAAACGACATGTTTGAGTGATAGAACAGAGTGAAATCACACTGGTTTGGACCTAGAAGCTTCATCACTACTGGCTAGCTTTCATAGTCCTTGAAGGTTCTACCAGAAAAGGAAAATAATCACCGGTCATACAGTTACAAATGCTGCAAGCTAGAAGAGTGGGTGGTCTGGTAAGGTGTGCTCACTCATACAATAGTGGCATAAACATCATGGAGTAAACAAGTACTTCGAACTGGATTTAAGTTCCATTCCATAAGATGAAACCCATGCTTGCCACCACTATCAGGCTAAGAACCTATGCTAGATGGGTCATAGGTGGTAGGCTGTCTATTACTATTGTGGGGCTACATGCGCATAGCATACACCTGATTCCTAATGACTTATCGTCTACAAATCAATGCACCTCAGCCCGCATCTGAGAAACTTCTATTCGCAGTGGGTGGTAATTTACACAGTAATCCACAACTGGCCAAAGTGGAGGGGAAAAGCCCTGCAGAATTCTTATCCCTGAGGGATTGTATAAACTGCATCCCAGCCTCCAAAGCTCAGGGGTCACTGTGGAAGAGACAGAAGAAAGATAGTAAGAAACGCAGGGAACATTTTCTTTGGAACATAGAAGAGAAGCTGCAGATCTGAATGCCAGCAGCTTCAACAGCACGTACAAAACCTATGCAAGCCTAAGCCAGGCCGAATAACAAACAGGAGAGAAGAGCTGGGCACACTATTCCACCGTAAGCCATGGAGCTAGTGCCATGTTGGCTGCAGGGAAAGGGGCAGACAGTACTCTCTAAGGGTGTAGCCCCTGGCAAGCTGACTCCCTTCCAGTAGAAGACCACACATCAAGGATATATGGGAAGTACAAATTAGTTTTGAAGGATTAAAAACCAAACCAAACCAAAAAACCACAAGGTTGGGTGGGCAGGGAAGGAGAGGATGAATAGGGGAAGAGTTAAGAGTAGATGAATATGATCAAAATATATTGTATGAAATCCTCAAAGAACTAATAAAAACATTGCATGAATATCATATATATAATATATGTATATATATTATATATATAATATATATATTTGTGGTGTGTGTGTTTAACTCCCAGAAAGAGGCAGACTCTGAAGAGTATGTTGAAAAGCAAAATTCTTGCTAATGATCTATTATAAATAAACTCCTAAAATAACAAAGAGCATTATACATAATTCCTAACAACTTATCAGTCCTAGATCTTGTTTAAAATTACAGGCATGACGGCACATGTCTGTAATCCTAGCACTCAGGAGGCTTAAGCATGTGAATAGCATATAAGTTCCAGGTCAGTTAGAGCAAAACAGAGAGACCTTGTCTCAAAAGTAATTGTAGAAAAATACTCCCATACTGTCTACCTGAACTTCAGGGGATGTCCCATCTTGAGCGAGAGCCAGTAAAATGCTGACACTGGTCTTTAGGTGTTGTCCTGATCCTATGCCACCAACATAACGATGTAAACAACCGAGGGCCAGTGAATGACCAGTCCTGGATACGACATCTCGAGCTGACTTCAACCTGAGAAAGATGACATAACAGGGACTGTCCTCTCCACTGCCCTCTAGTGACAGTCTCAGGACTCACACATGCACAGCAGGGACTGTCCTCTCCACTGCCCTCTAGTGACAGTCTCAGGACTCACACATGCACAGCAGGGACTGTCCTCTCCACTGCCCTCTAGTGACAGTCTCAGGACTCACACATGCACAGCAGGGACTGTCCTCTCCACTGCCCTCTAGTGACAGTCTCAGGACTCACATATGCACAGCAGGGACTGTCCTCTCCACTGCCCTCTAGTGACAGTCTCAGGACTCACATATGCACAGCAGGGACTGTCCTCTCCACTGCCCTCTAGTGACAGTCTCAGGACTCACACATGCACAGCAGGAACTGTCCTCTCCACTGCCTCTAGTGACAGTCTCAGGACTCACATATGCACAACAGGAAAATATTCTGGAAACTAATAAATAATAGTCCTTATAATGGATTTTGAACAAGAAATTTAAACAGATTTGTGGGACCGAGGGTGTGGCTCAGAGGCAGAGAATGTGCTTAGTGTATACAAAGTCCTGGGTTCAACCCCTGTTACCACAAAGAAGAACCTGCATTCGGAAAATACACAAGATACCTCTTACTTAAGAAATTTCCTATATTTTGTTTTGTTTTTGAAGTGCTTGGGACCAGATTCAGTATCCAGGAAATACTAAGCAAGCACTCTATCACTGAACTATGCCCCAGCTGCTTATAATTACAATCAAAGTCTCTATAAAACAAGAAAGTTTCTACATATATATATGTGTGTATATGTATATGTATATATATTTGATTTATGTTTATTGATATGTATGTGAATTAAGTGTGGATGCCCACCGACACCAATGGAGGGTGCTGGACTTCCAAAGGTGGAGTAGCAGGCAGTTAGCTGGGAATTGCCTGATGTGGGTGCTGGAAACTGTACTTGGTCTTTTCAAAGACACAAGTACTCTTAATTGATGAGCCATTTCTCCATCCTCTAAGATGTACTTTTTAAATAAGTTTTAAAATTAAATATTACATATAGATTTTTAAACAGTTGAATTGCAATGTATTTATTAAGTAAACCTAATTTTTAACTCCGAGTAACAACATTAAAAGCCATATTTCTCACCTTAGTCGGCCTTGTTTGACTCTCTGGGGTCACTCTTCATAACCGACATGCACAACAATCCTTAAAACCCTTGAAAATTGTGTAACCAAAAATTGTCACATGCTGTAAACCATGTGGAAAGGACATAGCCTAGGTAACAATTACTGACTGCTTAAGAGACACCTTAGACCAGTGGAGAAACTTGCTAAGAGACGCACTTACTTGTCAAAGCTATATTGGGCCATTCGGGCAATAAAAGATGCTTCTCCCACCACCTGAGCCATTCTCCCGAGGGCTTCCCCTGCCGCACACCGTAAGATGGGGTTTGGGTTGTCAAGAGCTCCCATAACCAGTGTCAGAGCAGACTTACGGACTTCCTCAGGTCCTAAAGTACTCTTGTTTTCAGCTAAGCCCTTCATTGATGTTTAAAAAAAGAGAATAATGATATCAATTCATAATTCAGGTTGAATAAAGAAAAAGATATGCTTCAATTTTAAGAAATACAGATTTCTTCATACATTATTTTTCTCAAATACATATGTTATACCTGGGGCTAGGAGCTACTCAACAGACTGTGATCACTTCCTGTGTGTGACTTCAGAACACGGCGATTAACACTCAGTAGTCCCGCTGGGCCCAGGATCACAACCCACGGGAGGATTTCTACCCAAAGTCTAACACGCAGTGCTCCTGGCATGAAGGACTCTATGGTTAAAATGAGCATTTTCAGCTGACTACATGCCAGCACGGTAATGGGTTTGAGACTGATCCCTTTATATAAAAATTCAATAAAAACAAACACTGTGTGGCTCCAAACTGTGGTCCTAGCACTTGGGAGGATGAGGCGGGAAGACAGCAGTTAAAGGTCTGCCCCTGCACACAGCAAGCTCAAGACCATGCTGGCAATGGGCTGGGGACAGCTCAGAGGTGCGTGCCTGAACATACAAGGCCCTGGGTTCACTCACCAGAGCCACAGAAGATAAATAAGCAAACACAGACCTCACGGTTGTGAGTAGAGCGTACAGTCAATACACATGCAAAGTCGGACGGCGGCAGGGGTCAGCATCTGCACGCTGGCACAGGCTGGTTTTCTCTCACAGCTATATCTGCGGCTTTGCAATTTAATTCTTTAATTGTTTTATTTTTTCACTTTAAGAATTTAATTATCTTACCTGAGATGAAAAACTAGGTCCCGGTGCCAGCAGAAACTTTAACGATGGCAGAGGCACTAGCCATGTCTGTGTAGAGCGTGCATGTGATCTGTAGGCAGTGCTAAACCACTCTATTCTCCCTACCACTAGAGGCCACCACACCACCTCACCACCGCACTGCCTTTTTTAAAATGCTCAGACATCAGTGTCAGCTTCTAAATCGGGGTCCATCAATGGCTACATACGGAACCCAATGCTATCTCTGTAGCCTTTTCCCTCCCTAACACCACGCTTGAAAGCATGCCTGAGGAATACTTGTTCAGTCACTTACATCTTCTGTTGTACTGAATGTTATTACTCGAGCACCATTTTATAGTAATTCTAGCACTAAGACAAAAGTTTTTCAGTAAGTCATGAAGGCTTGATATCATTTATGAATTCTGTGAGCATGGCAGACACTTGTTAATGCTGATTTGGTTTAAATCACAAGTGGTAATTAAGATTTGTTTCATAAATCTTCATTAGAAAATCAGATCTCATGAAATAGACATCTTGGAAAATCCCATAAGAAAGTATTGGAATTATACTTCACTTAAAAAATGTCAAGTTCGAATTGAAATCAAAACTTTTGAATTACTAAAATATAAAATACCAATTTAGTTGTAATAAACACAATATAAAGTTTCAAGTAACTTCATTAACTAACATAACTTCACCATTATCAAGAACATGACTATAGAAACGTAAGTGCTATAATAATCTGATATGCCTGGCTTTTTAAAACGCACTGACATGTCCCGGCACATTTATGTGCTCTAAGAGCTCCTACCTTCAGTGCACTAAGAACAGCAGTAAATATATTGAGCTGCACAGCCTGCTGGCGGACACCTTTGGCTTGCTTAACACATTCAGCAAAGTGATCCAGCATTTGCAACCTATAGTAATGGGATAAAGTCACATCAGTGGTTTTTATTTAAATATGGCTTAAAAACAGAGATAAGAATATAAACCAGTTATTTATCAATTATGCCCCCAGACTGTATCCATTTCATTCCCACAACTAATTCAAAACCAACCTTTATCTCCTAAATTAATATATACTCATGTATTTGACTAAACAGAACAAAAAAGGACACTAAATATTAAATTTCAATTAGCAAAACAACAGTTCATAATTCCAGAGGCCTTAAGCATTTACACCAGTGTGCCCAGCAAACCCCCTGGATTACAGTATATGATACAGTCAGCACTGTGAATGCCCACCAAAGGCCTATGTGGAAAAGTCTGGATCCCCAGGGTAGTGCTGTTAGGCAGTGGCGGGGCTGGTGGGAGGCCATTAGTGCACTGGGGACATGCCCTTGGGGGAGGAGTGGGACCCTTCTTTCTCTCACTTTGCTTTCCAGACATGAAGTGAGCAGGGTGGCTCTGTGATGCACTTCAATCATATGCAGCTGAACAGGAGCACGGCACGGCAGCCGTCTGATCACGGAGCACAGTCTCTAAGCCTTCAGCCAAACAAAGGGACTCTACATGTTGTGTTTCAGATACTCTAAAATGACTACTGTTAGGTCCGTGAGTCCCCCATACCCACCCCCCCGCCCATCTCTCTTTAACAAGGTTTTTTTTTTTCTTTTTTCTTTTCTTTTTTTCGGAGCTGGGGACCGAACCCAGGGTCTTGCGCTCGCTAGGCAAGCGCTCTACCACTGAGCTAAATCCCCAACCCCTTTAACAAGGTTTTATATGCTGCTTGGCTTTTCCTTGAACTCTTTCTCCTGCTGCTTCAGCCTCTCTAGAACCCGAGTTGCAGAAGTATGCCATTTCACCTTGTCTCCTCAAAGTTTTAATAGAACAGAATAATAACTATTATCTACTTCTGTGGATAATTTTTAATTGGAAAGAAAAGAGGGCCATAATTTTAAAAAAACTCTTATTATATATTATATATTATATATTATATGTTATATATTATATATTATATATTAATTTAGTGTGTATGCACATGGATAAGTGTGCACGGTATTCATGGAAGTCAGAGGCTGACTTGTGAGAGTCAGCTCTCTTCTGCTGTGTGATATAGGCTGTCAGGCATGGCTACGAGTCTCTTTACCTGCAGGGTCAACTCCTCAGGCCCTGTAGAATTTTTTTCCTTTCTTTTTTATTATTTTGATATAGGGTCCCTCTATATAACATAGGCTAACCTTAAACTCTGTGTAGCCTAGGTTCTGGTTTGTTTGTTTGTTTGTTTGTTTGTTTGAATCTTTAAAATCCTACTCAGGAGCTGGGGAGACAGCCTAGCAGCTAGGGGCAGTGTGGGAGACGGCCCAGCAGTTAGGAGCAGTGTGGGAGACGGCCCAGCAGTTAGGAGCAGTGTTGCTCTTGCAAAGGACACAGCTCCCAGCGCCCACACAGTTGCTCACCACCATTTAAACCTCTAATTCCAGGGGATGCAGCATACTCCTGACATACTCTGGACCAGGTATACTGTACATACATACATGTAGGGAAAACACACATATATATAAAGTGAACAGATAAACTTAAAAACATTTTTAAATGTTCTTACATAGAAGAAAACAGCATCCTGTATTGTACCATTCCAGAAGCTTTGAGACATTTCAAGAAAGGCTTAGCTTTGACCAATTCAAAAACCACAAACTCTAGGATTCGAATGTGCTTAGATTTAGAGCAAGGATGTTAAGTGTATATATAATATATATAGTTTTTTCGGCTTTAATGTTGTTTAACATTTATGTGGTAATCATAGTATTTAATGATATCAAGCTTAAATATAAAAAACAAAGAGCTAAAAGCAACTGATCAAGAAACCTATACATTTAAAGATGTATTATTACTTTTGCACATAAACAATATTATTTGAAGGCATATTTTATAAAAGTTAAGTAATTTGAAAGGGTCTTATATTAATTCATTTCTTTCCTTTTTAGGGAATCACGAATATACAAAACACTGCTAGAGTTAGGAATGGTGGCTGTGGATATAGAATACAGCGGACTAAAATCCTTGTGCTACAACAACCCCAGCTCTGCTAGTTTCCTGTGATCCAGACTTGCACCAACTCACAGACCAATCAGAGTCAACTTCCCACATGTGTACTTGTTCAGGAACAGAATTATGAAGGAGACAACTCTAGTTAGAGGTACATTTAATTTAGAAACTGCTAAACCATTAAAATGAAAACTGTTGGTTACGACATGGGCCACAAAACAGGGGGCACTAGATACTAGTGCACAGAGCCAAATCTTAAAAGACCTTCAAGTTACATGGAATTTGCAGCCATTTTATTTTTATCATGTACATATAAATTATGCCATTACACTTATGAGAGCATTGCTTAAGTAACAGCCTTTGTTATTGTGAAAGCAGCTGCGATGGAAAAATCTATTCTTAAACATAACTTATATTTGACTCAAGTTACCCAGCTAACTTTACACTAACCTGTGTTTATAAGAAACATGTGGAAACACAACCCCAAAAAGAGCCACGGACGCGTCAATCACAGAGACCCCGAGGGGGAGAGGCCCCGGCACGGCTTCACCAGCAGGTATGCGCAGGTAAATGGAGGAAGGGTCGTGTTCCAGAGCCCCGCTTCCAGACGCACTGTTTGGCTGGAGCTGTGAAACAGAAAAGGAAGCCCATTCACAGTCTGCTTAGGAAATGCACTCACCATCACTGGACATCAAGAAGAGAGTGGTGCAGGAATAAAATGTGATTAGACATGACAGCTTTTAAGCAGATGAACATGTTTTGTCATTGAAAATGTCATTATCAGAATCATTTACTGAGTCATAAGGAAGTCCATGTTCATCTTAAACATTTTTATGCTGCCCACCTGAATATGTGAGCAAAATCGTATCCATTGTAACAGAACCTACAAAAATGACTTAAAGCAGCATTCACATTCTTTGTATTGTTTTTAAGGTAGGTTCTTCCCATGTAGCCCTAGCTTAGACTCTCTGTGTAAACCAAGTTGGCCATGGCCTCATAAAAGACCTGCCTACCTCTGCCTCTCTGCTTCTCTGACTGTCTCTCTGTCTCTCTGACTGTCTCTCTGCCTCCCTGTCTCTGCCTCTCTGCCTGTCTCTCTGCCTCTCTGCCTCTGCCTCTCTGACTCTCTCTCTGCCTCTCTGTCTCTCTGCCTCTGCCTCTCTGCCTCTCTGCCTCTCTGCCTCTCTGCCTCTCTGTCTCTCTGCCTCTGCCTCTCTGCCTCTCTGCCTCTGCCTCTCTCCTCTCTCCTCTCTCTCTGCCTCTCTGTCTCTCTGCCTCTCTGTCTCTCTCTGCCTCTCTGTCTCTCTCTGCCTCTCTCTGTCTCTCTGTCTCTCTCTGCCTCTGTCTCTCTGCCTCTCTCTCTCTCTGCTCTCTGCCTCTGCCTCTCTGTCTCTCTGCCTCTGCCTCTCTCTGCCTCTGCCTCTCTGCCTCTCTCTGCCTCTGTCTCTCTGCCTCTCCTCTCTGACTGTCTCTCTGCCTCTCTCTGCCTCTCCTCTGCCTCTCTGCCTCTGCCTCTCTGCTCTCTGCTGCTCTGCCTCTCTGTCTCTCTGCCTCTGCCTCTGCCTCTCTGCCTCTCTGCCTCTGCCTCTGCCTCTGCCTCTGCCTCTCTGCCCTCTGCCTGTCTCTCTGCCTCTACCTCTCTGCCTGTCTCTCTGCCTGTCTCTCTGCCTGTCTCTCTGCCTCTGCCTCTCTGCCTGTCTCTCTGCCTCTCTGCCTGTCTCTCTGCCTCTCTGCTTCTCTCTCTGTCTCTCTGCCTCTGCCTCTTTGACTGTCTCTCTGCCTCTCTGACTGTCTCTCTGCCTCTCTGCCTGTCTCTCTGTATCTCTGCCTCTCTGCCTGTCTCTCTGCCTCTGCCTCTCTGTCTCTGCTCTCTGTCTCTCTGCCTCTCTGTCTCTCTCTGCCTCTCTGCCTCTCTGTCTCTCTGCCTCTGCCTCTCTGCCTCTCTGTCTCTCTGCCTCTCTGCCTCTCTGCTTCTCTGCCTCTCTGCCTCTGCCTCTCTGCCTCTCTGTCTCTCTGCCTCTGCCTCTCAGCCTCTGCCTCTCTGACTGTCTCTCTGCCTCTCTGCCTGTCTCTCTGTCTCTCTGCCCCTCTGCTTCTCTCTCTGTCTCTCTGCCTCTGCCTCTTTGAGTGTCTCTCTGCCTCTCTGACTGTCTCTCTGCATCTCTGACTGTCTCTCTGTCTCTCTGCCTCTGCAGCACTTGGATTAAAGGCATGCGCTACCATGTCTGGTTAAATCTGCTTTTCTGGATTTTTTTTTATTTAATAAGAATAATTTATTTGGTTCTAACTTGTCAATCTATTAAGTCTCCTTTCTTCCTAATTTGTTACAAACCTAAATCAAACAAAAAACTAGCAACAAAAAAGCCAGTTAAATCTGAGTTTTGTCATTGCCACAGCCAAATATCTAAATACAACGATACTGAATGAAGACGTTTGCCCAATTCTTCTACTGGCGTTTCCCCATCTGTCCACCGCTAAGATGCGACTGTGTCTGTGAAAGTGGAGTGAGAGCTTCTGTGGCACAGGCTAACCTCTCCTGAAATGACAGTGTATCGTGGGACCACTGCCTGAGGTTGCCCTGGTGCGCGTCTTTTCCCACCTGGTCTTCAATTGATTTATGGTCGGTCTCTTGAAGCCAGGAGCCCAGGAGGACACTGTCATCATAGTGGCAGAGGGAGCGAAGGAGGGAAGTAGTTGTGTTGGCCGAGTTGTCAGTCAGCGTGAACTCTGCCACCAGCTCCCTAAGAAGGGCATTGAAGGACCCTAAAGCACACAGCAGCAAAGCAGATTAAACAAGCTTCATGTCCGTAAAGGACAGCAATGTGTTTAACACGAGTGAACTTAGTTCCCATACCTTTGGAAAACATCCATACTATTTTTCCTTTTCCTTTCTCCTCTCACTCTCCCCTCCCCATCCTCTCTCATTCCTAAGAAGACGGGGTCTCACTGCACTGCCCAGCAGGCCTTCAATTTCCGAGCTCAAGTCATTACCTACTTCAGCCACACAAGCAACTGAGACTACAGGCACAGGCTATACCATGCCAATTCTAAAATTATATTAATCGTTTTAATACTGATTTCCCCCATAAACAGATGTGAGGAGCCTAGGGCTTCACAAATGTTAGGTAGATGCTCTCCCACAAGGCTAGATCTCCCAACTCTTCACTTTTTAGTTTAAGGACAGTATACCACCTAGGCTAGCCTTAAACTCATTCTGCAACCAAACAAGTCTGAAACTTGTGACCTTAGTGTCTCGGCCCAGCAAGTGGCTAAGATTACAGATCCATGCTACTAGGCCTGGCATGCGCTGGTTTTAATACACAATAACAGTATTTTCCCTTCTATTATGATATAATGTAGTTTGAGCACAAACTAAAAGTAATAGAAAAATGCAAACAGTGAACAGAGCATTTATTTTAACGATACTAAATGCTATATGACATCATTTGCTAATGATGCACGCAAACACTTAAACAGGACCCAGCAAAGTTCTTAGGCTTAGTTGTGTTAGAGAACAACTGATGGTTGATGTTATCACTTTGTGTATTTCATTTCTGCCAAGTAAATTCTTATTCTGTCTTCGTGGATACCTAAATAATTGTCAGTGTTACAATATGGAGTAATTGGGAACTCTGATTTAAATATGGACTCTAAAGGCCAAGTCAGTTGGGTTTGGTTTTTTTTTTTTTTTTGTTTTTTTTTTTTTTCGGAGCTGGGGACCGAACCCAGGGCCTTGAACCCAGGGCCTTGCGCTTGCTAGGCAAGCGCTCTACCACTGAGCTAAATCCCCAACCCGTCAGTTGGGTTTTTATCCAAATTATGGCATCAGTTACCAGCTCTAACACGTAGGTAAATGCTCTCTTTACCTGAGATTCTTGATCTATAGAACAGGTAGGATGTTTTACCTCTTAAGATGGGCTAGAGTCACAGCAACATCATAATATATGTAAAGAGCTTGGATGGGTGACAGAACGCAACGTACAAGTTAACAAATGTGAAAGCATTTATGTGAAGAGAAGTCAGATGGTGGCTGTTTCTCCCAAGGCAAGTTTGAGGAGGAGTCCCGGTGGCAACTCTAATACTACCAAGAACCCAAGAGGCGCACTGAAGAATCTTTATCAGGCATTGCACATTTTATTTACCTTCATAGGTTTTTGGAGGTAATAAAGCCAGGATATCATAAAGCCTTAAGCGGACCATTGCAGCACTAGCTTTCAGGTGGGCGCCATGGGCCTTAATTACAGATGGAATGCTGCAACATTGAAAGAAAAGTTGGGAACCGTTAGTTGTTAGAACAATCACTTTGCATTAACAGTTAACGAGGTCATTTAGGAACGCATTGATAAATCTCAAAGTACACTGACAGACTAATCCATTTTCAGTATGCTTTATGATCAATAATAATAAAGCTAGCAGAAACACTTCAGAATTCAATGTGTTCTAAACCACACCATTGACTTTTAAATTCACTTTACAAAATAAAGTTTAGATGCTTTTTATATGAATTGAGAAGTACAAAGACACTAAGTACATTTTTATTTAATATATAGAATAAGGTGTCTGTGAGTATCAGAGTCTGTCATTTAGTACACACATACATGTGGGTAGGCATGCTGGCCCATCTGAAATGCAAATAGTTTCGATTTGGAGGCAGAAACAGGATCCTCAGAGCAAGCTGGCTAGCAAGACTAACAGCACTGGGAGCTCTGGGTTCAAGTGAGAGTCCCTGCCAGAATATAAAGTAAAGACTGACTGAGGAGACACCCTCCATCAATTTCTCATCTCCACACATACGTAATGTGAACGTGCATACGTATACACACTCACCACAAACACCCAAATAAGATGTTAGCTTCCTGCAAACTGTGACTTACTGTGACATCATGGTCATGGCGCATTCAATAGGAGTCATCAATTTCCTAACCGCATCCTCAGTGAGCAGCTCAGGGCAGTGCGCAACAAAACTCCTCATGGCTAGAGAAAGTAGTTTGAAGGTTTAAAGAAATCTTTGTGAGCCTGAATAAACTTTAAACATTAGATAGTGGTAAAGACATCTACAGTTCTCAATTTCTATAAAATACACGGCTGTGAAGCCATGTCAATTAAAAGCCACAAATACAAAAAAAAAAAAAAAAAAAAAATCAGAAAAAGAGTGGAGAACAGAAAGGGAAGAGGAAGCCAGGTTAGGGAGATTTTGAAAAGGAGTTCAGATGACAACAAAGAATGCAGGTGTAAGGCAGGACAGGAGTGAGCGGATACTCCACAAATTAGAATTTCTTTCCTCAAACTTTAGCAAAATAGCTATGGCCAAGCATGCCTCGGCTGAGGAAACACAACGGCAGCCACCTGACCCTGAATTGTCCTCTCCGACTTGGGGAAGAAACAGTTTTTATGCCAGGTAAAACCAAAACACAGTTCAAGTCTGAGGACAGTCTAGTTCCCAAATAAAATAGAAGGTGGGCTTTTCCTGTAACTTGCTGACCACCAGACAAACCCCACTGTAACCACCTTTTCTGAAATGCTGATGTCTGAACAAGTCGTAACATTTGCACATTGCAAAATCATGCCCAAAGAAGTGATTTTCATAGTGCAAAGGGTTAACTCTGTCCAGCTGAGTTTCTGTTTGCATCGGATCTCTGGTAGATGAGGGCTGTAACCACTGAGAATAAAGGTGCATGGGTCCCAGCATTCACTAACCACTGTAATTGGACTTCCTGAGTCTTGGGTTAATTCTTACTACTTAATAGTAGCAAACTGGAGTTATTTATACAGTTTCTGTAATCTGAAGTCCACACATTTAACAACAGATAGTAAAATAAAAATTGAAAATGATTTTTTTCTATCATGCACATTTTAGTGACAAAAATATCACTAAGTAGTAGTATAAAAACATTGTGAGAGTGCAATGTTTTCAGTTCTTACCACATAGAGCTCCAGCGCGACCTTCCAGAGTTACCTGCCAGGTAAAAGAATCCCCTCGGGCCTTCTCAGCCTCCAGCTCCTTCAGGGAGCGAGGGAACACATTCCGCCACAGCAGCAGCATCTTGGGTAGGTGGTAACGGACAACCGATGGTCCTAGGCAGGGAAGTGAAGAGTAAGAAAATGCAATTACAACACATACAAGACACACATCACACAAGGTGGGGTCACGGGGCAGGACGATGCATGCCTGCTACTCCAGGACAGGGGATGTAGAGGCTCCATGACTCAGAGTCCAAGGCAAGCATCAACTACATAGGAGTCTGAGGTCAGCCAGGGATACCATGAGATCATGTTTCAAAAATGTAAATACACCAAAAAAGCAGAACAAGAAAGTCAGAGAGGAACAAGGCTCTAATACACGTTTCGACACTTCTATTTTTTACACTTTAAATTAGCTTTGGGTAAACCAAATGAGTGCTAAGAACAATAAGAGTTATTTTAAACTCTTGGTATTTTTAGGAGCCATGTATACAAGGTGCTTGTGTCCAAGACTCATCACAGCATTCAGGAAAGCCAAGTGCATAAGTGCCCCCCCAGAGCACCAACGGGACTGCAAACAGGGCTTTGCCACTATTGAAGCCGTGATTCCACTCAGGCAGTCAAGGTTTCTCCCCACGGCCACACTCCTTCTATAATTACAAGCTATTACGTATTCTTTTGGGAAATGTGAAATTTTTTTCTTTCTTTTTTTTTTTCTAGAGCTGAGGACCGAACCCAGGGCCTTGTGCTTGCTAGGCAAGCGCTCTACCACTGAGCTAAATCCCCAACCCCAAGGGAAATGTGAAATTTAATTTGAGAAAAGTTTGAACTAAAGACGTAATTACTGGAATGAGATATTTACTCCCAAATGATGGATAATCGATCAATCTGCTGTATAGTACAGCGGCAGCTAGCAGTCAGCCAGAACGCTTATACCTAAAGTCATGAGTGCCCCCAGAAGGAGCCAGCCAGCCTGAGTGCGCTGCAGGGACAGCCTGCTGTTCTGAGCGGCAGTTCGTAACAGATCTTCAGCAATGCTCACCACCATCTGCAAGACAAGTTTCAAACTGGATTTTAATTGAAAGACGCTGACGAATGTGCAATAATGAACCAGCCAGCTGGTATATGTTACTAAGAGTGAGGCTGTCCCTCCTGCTCTTGTTACCAGCCAAATACTACACTACTCTGCTTCGGGCATGGATGACACCGAGGAGACCCAGAGTGTGGTGCTTAGAATAATCACCGGAGTCACACTGCCCAACTCCATCTTAACTGCACTACAGAGTGACCTTCTAACAATGGCAATTCGACCTTTTGCCTTAGTTCCTGCCTTAGTAAAATAGGAGTGCCGACCTCTCTTTTGCCAGGATTAAGCATGTGCACAGGACTAAAAATGGTGCTGGCCTAGGTAACCACTTATTAGCTATAGTACTTACTGGCACTACCATCCTAAGTCACTAACTTCCTGAACTCCGATGACTCCTTAAGCTCCTCCTAGAGCACCTGGAGCCTAGACAGAGAGGATGTAGGAAGAACGAAGGCGAACACAGCATACGACTGGTTAAATGGTAAAAGCGTTTGAGGAGTGACACTCAGCAAAGACAAGTGGCTTTGAGTTTGAATTCGGGAAGGAGACTGACCCTGGGCATAGAAACAAACAGGATGAAATTTGATAGAGTGAATAAGAAATTTTACTGTAAGGAAGGCCAGAAAGCTAAAAACCAGGGGAGTTAATCTGAGCAGAAGAGGGGGAATTCAGAACGGAGAGGCAGAGCACACATTATGAGTTATAACTGTTTGTCAATCAGACAGAAGATTCTATTTTATTCTGAGTACCAGGTAGGCCCTTGTGACCACCAAACACATGTGGAATGCTGTGAGGAACATGGAGACAGAGCACTCCAAGGAGAAACAAACTAACGCAAAGCTGATAAAAGCCGCGGATCCTCAAGCAGCAGGTGGGCGGGAGCCTTACTTGCCAGAGAAGAGCAGAACTTAGAGCTGAAGCCCAGACAGCCAAGCGAGGCTGCAGACAGCATTTCCACACACACAGGAGTCCTAGAGAATAGGGGCGTTACACACTGCGGTGTGTGTGACAGGAGACATGGTAGCACACGCTGTATGTGTGTGTGTGTGTGTGTGTGTGTGTGTGTGTGTGTGTGTTATATATGTATGCTATATAATATATACACTAGAAGGAAAATAAGAGGAAAGAGTAATGAATTATTAAGAACAATTTAACTTCTAACTATTGTCAAATACAAAATATGACAATAAAATATTCCCTGCCACTTCTAGACACACTGATGTGGGGTTTTTTTCTTTTTAAAAACTGAAGGAACACAAGGCACAGGGCACCAACCTACAGCCCAGCACTCAGCAGGCGGGGAGAGGACACTGCTTGAACACTGGAGCTCAGGCCCACTGGGTGACATGGCAACGCTCAGATACACACTTAAGAAATGGAAATAAAAGATCTGAGTTTTAAATGATACAGAAACTGTAGCATGGTACTATACCCAGACCAAACCTATGTTCCCGGGAAGACTCACTGTACGGTGCAGTTAGGGTCTGTGCACTGTAGCTTATGTTTCCAGTTCTCACTGACTGCCTGGCTCAGCTCTGAAGACAGCAGCGCTCAGTGAGCAAGGCCGCCCGCCCGCCGCCTGCCTGCCCGCCCGCCTGCCCGCCTGCCCGCCTGCCCGCCCGCCCGCCCGCCTGCCCGCCCCACCTACCCAGACGTCTATCCTACCTTTCCTTTGGCGTGAGGAATGCCCAACGGACACTGATGCACGCCTCCCAACAAAGCAGCCATTGCAAAACTGTACCCACTAACAGCTTCTGGGGACGTCTTGAGGCTGTTGAGCCGCTCTGCACATCTATCCAGAAATGGTGTCAACTGGAAGGGCAAGGCCACCGCCACACAACGCAGACACCATGCAGCAGCCAGCCGAGCAGCCATGCTTGGGTGAAGGAGCACTGAGGTCACAATCTCCAAAAGTCCTAGGAAAAACCTCAAACATTACTCCTTATCAAACAAACACAATTCTGTATAATTTAATAATTAAAATACTAAGCCTCACACTTTCACAGTTCCCCAGCTTAGCCAAAAAGCACATATGTGGTTCATAATATAATATAATATAATATAATATAATATAATATAATAACATAATCAACACACTTCAATTGCACCATCAATATATAAAAGCTGAAGTTGGGAGCATTGGCTCACACCTATAATCTCAGCACATGGGAGGCAGAGGCCAACAGATTCCTGATTTTGAAGTGATCATCTACACATGAGTTCTATGCCAGTTAGGGTTATATAGATCCTCCTTCAAACAGTAAAAAAGTTATTATAAAATTAATTATATGAAAGTCTTCAATGAATTTTGGTCAATTAGAATCAATTCTCACAGCTGAACTTTCTTAAAACTTTTAGTATTTTATTCCCATCACTGTGAAGATTAACTTCAATAAAGCCCAAAGATCTCTAGTCAGGATCATGAGAGGACGCTGTACCTATGGATGCTTCCTGAATAAGAGGGGAGGCGGTGGCGTTCAGGCTCTGCACCAGGCTCCCGAGCTCCTGCAGGGCACAGACCATGACGTGCTGGCTGGCGGCGATGTCTGCGGCCCCAGACTTGTTCTCACTGCTTGTATCGTTCACTACTGCTTCTGAAAACACAGACCAGGCATCCGATGGGTGAAACGATGCAGTTACTGCTTAGTGGCAAATTAAATAACTCGGTACTGAACTGAGCTGGCTTTAAACTCTTGTGTGCACAGCACACGTGTGGAAGTCTCAGAGCTACTTGCTGGATTTAGTTCTCTCCTTCCATATTTGTTCTAGGGACTGAGCTCAGGTCATCAAGCTTAGTGGTACCTTTGACTGTTGAGTCACCAGCCCTGAACTGACATTAAAACACTGTTAAACAGAGTCACGACAATGCTAAGATGCATACTGTACATAATCTATATACATATTATATTATATATAACATATATATATTTATTATATGTATGGTGCTTCCAAGAATACAAACACAAAGAAACGGAAATCCATGATGTCTTATAGAAGCAGACTCAGAAACATGGATTTACCTCAGTGGTAAAGAATTTGACTTATACGCTTGAGGTCCTGGCTTCAATTCCCAACGCCACAGAAAATAAACACAAACAAACAAGCCAGTGACAAAAGCAGGCTTGGAGGTACAAGACTTGGGCTCTAATAGCAACTTTGTGTAAGCTCTGTGATGGGGTGTGCTACTCGACTGCTGTGTTGAGTTCCTTCCTCATCGGCCTAAAGGCAGCTGTGCTGAGTAGCCAGTCGACAATGATTTATAGAACGTAACTCATCCTGTTACAGAATGAGTCTACTAAGTAGCTGTCATTGTTAATTACTGTTATTACTACTCTTCAAGTGCCCCGTTAGACTGGAGTCACCCCTGTCACATTACTGACCAGGAAGTAGATGACGGCACAGGACAGGGAACTTAGAATTCATGAGGAAGCTCTCTCTGGTCCTACTTACTTTCATGTCTCTTCCCAAAACCTTTTAATAGCCACAAGAATTAAAATGTGCGGTAACTAAGTATGTCTTGACAAACTATTCCTAATTGAGAATACCTTATGGTCCATAAATCCCTGATATAATCATGATACTTAATTCAGTAATTAGGCTTTTAAGCTAATTTACAGCCATAAAACTAAGAATATTTCAATGACAATAAAATGTTCTCATTTTTTCATTCACTCTGAACTGATAATAAAGATACACAATACAAAATGATAGTCCTAGTTCATCCCTCTTTCCTTGTGGGCATTTCTGGGCTGGCGGGCCCATGAACTCCACTTGTGAGCTGTTGCAGCCAGCTTGCCAGTCCATGGCTGCCACAGCACTGCTGATTCTGGAGGACTGAAGCACTACACTCAGCCTGTGAGTCTTCCTGTGGGTCTTCCTCCAGATGTCAACATAGGGGAGATCACTACTTAGACACAGCTAAGGAAAAAGCTCATTAATTCAAACAGCCTTCATTAGTAATTCGCACTTATCTATCCCTATGCTTTTAAAAAGTTTAAGTAAGCTATTAAAACGGCAAAAATAATAACCAAACTGAAAACTTATTTTGTTCATATTATAAGACAATTAAATGATTTTATACTGATTATATCTAGTTATATCCTTATTTTTAAAGACCTCTTTTGAGCAATATAATTTGCCTCATTAAAAGCTAGCACCTGTTTCTAATAAGATAAACTAAACTGTCGTATACAATTTGTGCCTTGCCTTACTTTGGTCCCAAGAGCATTATGAGGTCTGCAAAGGCAGGAGCCTGTGTCACTCACTAAAACATTGTTATTGCTCTCGTAGCTCAGATATTAATACACAGAGAGTATGAAACCACCCCGTTCTGAAGAGGATTTCTTCCCAGGAGCTCCTTCAGTTGAGCGTAGAGTGTAAGTCTGAATTGCTGTGGCAGCGGACACAGCAATATAGATGCAGTCGTGCCTGCATAGTGGAAGAGCTGCGAGAGAGGATGCGGAGTGTTCCCAGCAGAGAGGGTTCACCTTCGATGTGGCGAACAAGCCAAATATCCTGATCTGAACATGACATGTTGTAATAAGCACTAAAATGTCACAGTAAATCCTCGAAAACAATTTACGGTCAAATAAAATTTTATCTAAAACATATTTCTTAAAATTATGAACTATTGACCTTTCACAACATGTCCTACAAGCGGTAATGGTTATCTGTAACTATCACTTTCTAAGTCTTCATATTAGGCCTATTAAACAAGAGAAAGAAAAGACAGGAAAAAACATATATTTACATAACAAGAGGCTTCAAGCAGGAAAATGTCAACAGCTTATCCCACAAAGATAAACATAGACCAGTGCATTCTGGGAGACTTAAATGTAGCACAGGCACTAGGAAAAACCCAACCCCAAACCTCACCAACTGCTGCTCATTCTTAAAGCTCTGTTTCAATACAATTATATGCTTATTTTAATCCTTTTTAAAGAAATCTCTCAATAAAGCCAACTATAAGGAGTTGGAACACCGGCTTAGGACAGGAACCCTGGCTGCTCTTGCTCTGGGTCTGTCCCAGCACACACGTGATGGTTTACAACCATTTGTGACTCAGAATCAGAGGGTTCTGAAGCCCCACTTCTGACCGCGGCAGGCACCAAGCATCCATATGATACACATGCGAATTTGCAGGCAAAACTCATAAAACAAAATAAATAAATGTGACTTAAAATTTATTTTTAAATTACTATGAAAAACAGTTTCTAAAGATACAAATCAATCAGAGCTGTTAGTACTTATTAAGAATAAGAATCCTAGCACTCACAAGCCTGGGAGTAAATTTACAAGTCTGAAGCCAGCCTGGGACACATAGTGAGACGCCCATCCCAAAACAGAAATGAAGGGAGAGAGAGGAAGGGAGAGAGGGGAAAGGGAGGGATGGAAGACAGAAAGGAAGGAAGGAGGAAAAGAAGGAAGAATGAATTAAACGTCTAGGGTCATCAGCACGCACTGCGAACTCAGGCCCACTCACCCACGGCTTTCATCTGCTTCCCGATGGCCTGGCAGATTTCCTTGGCAGCTGCTATCTGGGCTTTCTCACCCAGCAAACTGCCCACGGTGGCTCTCAGGATGAAGGAGACACATCGCCTTGAGTACACAGCGTCCACATGTGTTTGTGTTGCTCGAGGATGGGAAACCAGATCCAGTACGTGGGACAGGAACGTGGCAAAGCTACGCTCCAGCCACTGGCCACCCAGAGTCGTCACGAAGACAACATAGGCCTATGAAAACGTTAGGACACAGCCTTAGGTACCGCTGCGTAGACAGAAAGCAGCGCAGAGAACGACGGCGAAGCAGAGGCAGCAAACTCAAGTTAGACTTGAGATTAAACGCAGAGGCAATTCCATCTTTTCACTTCTGCCAAAGGAATCACTGGTAGAGTCTTTGGAACAATTCTTTTTGCTTGGTTGTTTTTGTTCATTTGCAATCAGGGTCTCATGGAGCCCTAGCTGGTCTGGAACTCACTATGTAGACCAGGCTTGAACTCACAAAGAACTGCCTGTCTCTCCTAGGATTAAAGGCATGCGCTATCATGCCTGGCTTGAATACAACAATTACTGAAGAGACCAGGCATTGTACTGTATGCCTGTAATCTCAGCATTCGGGGGATCACCTCAGTCCAAGGCCAGCCTGGGCAAGAGTGAGAGACTGTATCTAACAGTCAAAGCCAAAAACATAAGAGTCAAGAAAAAGTGAGCCAGGAACAGCAGAGGGAACGTGCTAAGGTGGGCAGGATGAGACAGTGACGAGCTAGGGAAGAGAAGTTACCATTCCAAACAGACACATGAGCTGCACTGCTCCTGGAGAGTTCCCTGAGATACACAGATGGCTTCCGCTTTACGTTTGTGTCAGGGACAAGACCACTTCATGTGACTGACTAAGACCATGAGCCATGCAAACTTACTAGATGCTATCAGATCTGAAAACATTAGTCATTGCTTGGAAATTATAATTCCAAGTCACATTTAATCTTATAATTCATTACAGATTAGCCACTGACAAATCCAATTAAAGTATAAATCAATAAATCACAAGGAATATGGAGACTATTACAATCTAAATGCCTAAACTACTAATGCCTAAATATAGTTCTAAACAAAGCCGGCTTACTTTATTATTTTTAAAGGACTATACTGTTCTAGTTTCACTTTTATTATTTCGTGTATATAGTTTTGAGACAAAGTCCCCACAGTGGAGCGTAGGCCGGCCTTGAATTGAGGATCCTCCTGTCTCAGCCTGTGTCTGCACTATCATGTTAGGCAAAGCTTACTTTATAACTTATTTCTTGTGAAATGAAATTTGAGGATTTTTTTATATACATATAGTAGAAATAGACATTACACATCAAGAACTTACCTCTCAGACCAGGGCTACAGCTCAATGGTAGGTATTTACTTCCCTTATGTGTATAAGGCCCTAAAATCAATTCACAGTACCCCCCCACCTCAAAAGAGACAGAAAAGACAAAAGGAGAATCTACCTTTACTTTTAAGTATGCAATGAGATTGGCATCTGGATTTAATCCACTGATTGGTTAAAATGTTTCAAAGAAAGCAGACTGTTAAAATGTCCTCATATGCTAGTATGACAGACTTCCATGCAATGGTCCAGACAGAGCCAGCCCACACGTGTGTTTACAAACCTGTGTCACTCCAACTCTCACTTCCCGATTAACAGACCCTCCAACTTTCAACATTTCTCCACCACTCTTTAGGAAACCTGACCCTCCACGCAGAAATCCCGTGGCCATGAGTTCTAAGACTTCATCAAACGTTGCTCGCTTCACGTTCTGACGCATGACTTTAAGGAAAGAAAGAGCAAATGAGTGTCTGCAGCACAATGACTCATCTTTCCAGTATTCTAGCTTAAATTTCCTAGTAATGATTCTAAGCGCATTATTATAAGGAAAAGGTTAGTGTCTTATCAGCAAAACCTTGAATCCATTTTGGAAGCAAAGAAAGCTAGATGGAAGGAGCTCTGAAGAAACAAGTCAATGCATCGATGTGACCGTGAACGATGGGGCTACATCTGTGGGGCGGTAAGAACACCAGCCACCACTGCAGACAGGCGGACAGTCCTTACCCCAGTGACGACACAAAGAACCTTTCCTTTTCTTTTTTCTAAAGATTTCATTTAAAATTTTATGTATGTTTGAGTGCATATATGTCCTATGTGCAGGTACCTATAGACCTCTATGGAAGAGGGCATCAGATCCCCTGGAACTAGAGTTACAGGTGGTTGTGAGTCGCCCAATATATGTGCTGGGGGAAGAAGTCAGGTCCTTGGGGAGAGCAGCGAGTACTTGTAACCACTGAGCTATCCTGTCAGCCCCCCTGCGCAGTAGTTCCCAGTGTGTTAAACTCCAAGTATCTGGTTGCAGATGACAAAATCTTTTCACATACAGAGCAAAGATGATCCTTATAAAAACTCTGTGGAGAGGCAAAGCTTGTGTCTATGTATACAGGACGTAGGACGAATGCTTGGGTTTTAGTTCCATATCTACACAATAGAACACTTTTTTAGAACACACGCTACTTAATTTCTGTAAGTCTCAATATAAATTAAAAAATAAAAATTTTATGAGTGAGAAAATTCCTCATTTATAAAGTGATAATAACGATGATTCTTAAAATTCTTGGGGCTTTTTTGACAGTCAAATAAATTATACAGTTGAGTTTTTATACAGAACATAAAAACGTTACCTCACAGGTATCATATAATGAAAAGCATCTCTAGAGGTGTAAAGCCGAATCTCAAACAGCTAATAACTGTGAGGTCTGGGACATAAACCTATCGCATCTAATTGTTGTGGGGTTGGGGTAAGGTGAGAACAACAGTGGAGCTACAGTTACTCAGAAGCCACTACGTCATGTGTTCCCCCTGTTACATGTACTGGCCACAACCGGTCTGTGGAACCGTGCAGCTAGTGCTGCTCCTGACACTGACTGGTAATGTTCACGTTAAACTGAGGTCGGCACTGAGGATACACAGAGATCTAATACCAGACACGGAGAGAAAGCAGCACATAAGACGCCAGACTCCTGTGCTTCAAACATTATACAAACCATTTCATAGATATGCCAAAAATACGCTCAGGGTTAACGTGTACACCTTTATCACAAAAAGTGTACCAGGGAGTGTCGTTTAGGTTCTTCTGTTTGATGAAAAGGGTAGGTAATGATTTAAATCCCTTTAAAGCGGCCTCCATGAGTAATAACTACTTTAGAAGAAAGCATTTTCCAACCTTCGATACCTACAAGAGTCGAGCGCAGGGTCAGCCAACAACGATACCTGCTGCCTGCTTTGGCATCAGTGCTGTAGCCATGACTGTGCCTAGGAGTTTGGACACTGCGACTCGCACCCCATAATTTGAGTTTTCCAGAGCCTTGAAGCAGAGGGTGGCTATATTTTCTAGTTCAGCAGTCCACATGAAAACAGCTTCATTCTGTAGTTCCAGAAGGCACTAGGATTAAAAACCAGGCAAAAGTAAATTACAGTCAGGCCTTCTATTCCACAGTGGAGTAACAAACACGACCAAACTAATGCTCGCTCCTAAAAAGCCCAAAGAACTGGGCAAACATATGAACGGTTTTCAGAACTGCATGCCAGGCAATGGGAGGAAGGACACTGTTCCATAAGGAAAAAGAAAACCTGAAAAAAGCAGCAAACACGGAAATGAGCATGGAGAGAGAAGCGGTGATCCGACAAACAGAAACACAGTCTTGGGGATTTGCTGTTTGCCCCTCCCCCATGCAGTATTGGGAACTGAAGCACTACCACTAAGTCCAGTAAAACTGAAAAAAAAACCCAAAAAAAGAAACAAAACCAAAGCCACCAACTAATCTGATTAATATCCAATTGTTTAAGAAAACGAAAAAGACATAAATTACTAAAATTAGGAAAGAGAGATAAAATGACTATACATTTACAATTCACTCAGTAGTAAATTCATTAAATATTTCAAAATTAGAATTTGTAGCTTAAAATCTTAAATCCTCATAAAAAATTATGAGAAGAAAACCATGGGGCTAGATGGTTAAGTGGTAAAAAGCGCTTAATGTTTGTATAAGAGGACCCAGGTACAATTACCAGCACCCACACGGTGGGTGACAACCACCTGTAATTCCAGCTCCAGGAAATTTCTGTTCTTTCACATATGAAATAAAAATAAATACATATTTTTAAAAATATAAAAAACTGAATAGTAATATCCCTCATGGATAAAGATACAAAAATACTACACAAACATTTAGCAATTCTAATACAACATATCTAAAAAGGATAACACTCCTAGGAATAGGGAAGCTGAGGCATGAAGGTTTCAAGTTGAAGGCCAGGCTGGAATTACACAGTACAGCATTTAATAAACACCAACAACAGAAATAACACGAGAACCAGGGTCAGCAATCCACACCTGTTCTCACAGCTCTTGGGAGGCTGAGGCAGAAAGACTGCCCATCTGAGGACAATATAAGCTACAACACAGTAAAACCTGTCTTAGGAAAAAAGTTCTGGGCTGGAGAGATGGCTCAGTAGTTAAAAACACTGACTGCTCTTCAGGAGGTCCTGGGTTCAAGTCCCAGCAACCGCATGCTGGCTCACAACCATCTGTAATGGGATCTGATGCCCTCTTCTGGTGTGTCTGAAGACAGCTACAGTGTACTTATATATAGTAAATAGATCTTTTTAAAAAATTTATTAAAAGAAAAAAGTTTTGACAAATATCCAGGATATAGTCCTGATAAAACATCTTGGCAAACAATATACGCAGGTGCAGCAGTTTGGCTGAGAATGTGCTCCCTGGGCTCAGGCATTTGTCTGACTTGGTCCCTAACTGGTAGCTGTTTGGGGAGGTTTAGGAGGCGTGACCTTGTATGAGGAGGAAGCCATCGGAGGTGGGCTGAATGGTTTAAAGACTGCACCATTTAGAATCTGCTTTCTCTCCTTCTGTTTGCAGTTTAAGATGTGAGCTCTCAGCTTACTGCTCCGGCCACCATGACGGCTGCAGCCACGCTCCTATCCCCTGGAATGCTGGGTCACCATGACGGCTGCGGCCGCGCTCCTACCCTCTGGAATGCTAGGTCTCAAGCAGGCCCTTCTTTCTTTAAGTTGCCTTAGGCATGGGGTTTGTCACAGCAACAGAAAAGTAATGGAGACAGGAGGGTATTTTCCAAACATGATAAAGGGCGTCTAGAATTAACAATGGCCAACAGGCCACGTAATTATGAGAGCAGAATGCCTTTCTGTCTGAGATCAGGAACAAGACGCAGATCTGCTCTCAGGGTTTCCATTCAACACGATGCTGAACGCTCTCAGTGCAGTAAGACAAGAACAGTGATGCAATCTCCAGTACTGTCATGGTTTGAACGGGAAATGTCTCCCACAGACTCATGTGTCTAACTGTTGGTCCCCAGGAGGTAACACTGTTTTGGGAGGCTGTGGAACCTTAAGGAAGTGTTGCTTACTTAATGGAAGTGGGTCACTGTGTTTGGGGTGGGGGAGTACCTGAGTACAGCCTAGCACTGTTTTCTGTCTTCCTGTGTTCCCTGGATACCACCTCGTATTCCCCAACCCCCCATGATAGACTGTATTCTCAAATCACAAGGCAGAAACAAAACAGAACAAAACAAAACACCCTCTCTTAAGTCAGCTCACAGGTTTTTGAGAAAATATTTGTAAATTAATGTTTTGTGTAATGAAAATATAAACAGTTTATGAAACACTCTCAAAACTCAGTAATAGAGAAATTCAAAGTGATTGGTAGTATTTATATACACTTTCTTAAAACAAAATATGGATGATAAACACCTGAAAATATGCTCATCATTAGTCACTGGAGAATACAGGTCAAAATCATGAGATGATCAATCCCACTTATCAGTCAAACAAAAGCTGTGGTTAGCACATACTGAAGGAGTAAAGCAACAGCAATCTCCTACAGCAGCAAAAGCAAAGGGCAAAAAACTAGAGCCATAAAAGTACTTAGAAAACAGGCAGTTTCTTAAAAAGGTAAACATCGATCTTAGCCATTCCAAACAAAACACACTGACCCCAAGAACACCAGGTCCACAAAACAAAACAAAACCAAAAACTGCACACCAATATCCACAGAAGCTGTGTGGGTAATAGCCAAAGCTAGGTAAAGGAAGAAGAAAGGTGGAACTAGATAAACATCCATTCATCAAGCAGCACAAAATAACAGAAACTGAAACATGAACATGAATCTCAAAATAAGCATCCCTCTATATAATTCTAGAAAATGCGACATATAAAAACAAACCAAAAATGCTCATAATTTAAGAAAACTTAGCTGTTTAAGAGCAAGTGCCATTGGGACAACACTGTACACTGGCTGCGTACTGACCTTGGCCACTGCACATCGGACAGCCATCGACCTGTCGGTGAGGAGGGATCGAGCGTTCTTGTAAATGTCGCGATGAGAGGAAGCTGCTGCGCCGCCCAATCCAGTCAACACTTTCCGCAGACTCATTAAGATCTCACTCCGCCCTTGAGACTGCACGTGACCATGAAGCAAAGCAAAGAACCACAGTCAAGCCAACGCCATGCTTCATAAGAACATACAGAGACACGACAATTCTCCAGCCCGGCTGGTTTATCTCTAAATTGAGACATCACGGAGAAGCACTGAATCAAGAATTCTACAAAGTATCTAGAATGTTAAGGACAATTACTAATATCATCCAAGAAGTTAGTTCTCCTGAACAGAGAAATGAGATTGCACGCCGGGGGCATGGTTCAGTGAAAGAACGTGTGCTACACCCTACATTTAGTTCCAAGCACCCTCCAAGAATTAAATCTGAGTCTTGAGCTTACTCTACGTACCACTCACCTGAGGTTGACAAGGAATCTATACTGAAACTGACAGGACAAAAGAAAACGATTTCATTTGATGTCATTGTCAATGTTGAACTCTGTTATCTTCAGAAATAAATGTTAGGTCTTAAAGCCTGTTACTTGTGACTCTGACTGCAAACAAAGTAGTTGCAGAGGAAGCCGTATAAAGACGAAGGTGCACTGGGGTGGCTGGTCTACCGCCTGGGAAGGCCAGCATTCTGACAGCAACCAAACGGGAAAAAGAAGAGGCTGCACGGAGACATGACCCCATGACACTTAATCTGTAGGTGTAGAACTGAGCTAGAAGCCTCGGTTCTCCTACGCTGCAGTGTGCAGCAATGCGTTAAGGCAGACGTGTGAAACTGATACATTAGATAAGACCAACAGAAAAACAGAGTTCTGTAAAAACTAACAGGTAAACCTACTCGTTTAAAATACGGTGGTACCCCCCTCCCAAAATTAAGGAGATGTGATCATCTGAAATTACTTTCCTAAGCACCATGAGCATCGTAGCAACAAAGCAAGGATCATGGCGACAGAACAAAGCACAGTCACCATGTACGACGGGCAAGGCATTAAACTCTTGCTGCAAACTCACCTCTGCGCTTTTCAGAGATTTCAACAGATTGTTCACTGTCTCTGGAAATGCACTGCCCAGCATCCTTCCCATCTTCTCGTAGAATGCTCCAACACAAGCCACTGCTGCCCTGGAGAAAACGGTCTCGCTGCTTACCAATACAATCTCTGGGCTGGCCTGATGGCTCAGTGGATACAGGTCTATTTCCAGGATCAGTGGAGTGGACAGAACCAACTCCCACAAGTTGTCCTCATATACACAATGTAAAACACACACACACACATACACACGCACTAATAAAAGTACAAAAAATTTAAATACAGTTCATTATACTTTTCTGCTTTTTAAAAAATAATTTGTAATTCTCTACAGCATTTTAGGGCCAACTTAAGCTAGTTGTCATTAAACTTGTAGCGAAATGGTCTCTGCCTCAGCTACTCAAGTTTGCCCGTCTAGTGTGTGAGCAGTTAAATGAGCAGGCCGGTCTGGACTCTGAAATCACTTCACCTCTTCAGCTGGCTGGATAGTAAAGTGAACTGGACTTCACCCATTCCGGCCCCCTTCCCTCAATAACTCTTCTCTTTCCCTCTGGGGCAAGAACGTGACTTCCATATGAATCGATCAAAAGACTCCTGACACCACAGCTCGCACCGTACCAATTCTCCTGGCTGTCTCCTTAGTCTCAGTGGTGACAGGTGTGAGGGAGTTCAGCCCCTCCTCAGACCTCGGCAGAACTTCCGGCCAGTACTGTAGCTCAGGTCCCACCACCTGGGTGGGGGCTTCATGATATGGAAAACAGGCAAAAGGGAACACCAGATTCCTGTAATCGTGTACGTACAATTTTGTTGGTAAGTAGGCCGCAGTGTCATCCTTACTTCTGATAATGTCGTTACATTTATCCAGTGTCTGGAAAACTGTGTAAGTATCTCCAATGCTATAAAGGGCTGCGAGGTTTTTAGCTAACAGTTTTCGAGTAGGTGGTCCAGGCGAGCTGCTTATTAGTCCAGTTAATTGTTCAACAAGCTTTTTCTGTTTTTCTTTTACATCTGTCTGTTATTTAAAAAAAGAAAAAGACCAGCATTTTTCCTTTGCTACCCTTATTACTTTCTATTCAAAAAATATTTAATGCATATAGTGCTCTAATAATTAAAATCGACTATAGATTTTAATTAGGCATAACTCACAAATGAAACCTTTTATGAAAATAAAACTCCAGTAAGAAATGTTCCGGTCTTTCCTATATTAAATCCTCATTCCTCTTCAATGTCCAGGTCAGATTTCAACAAAAATGATTACTGTATGAGCCAGTTTCTGACCACCTTAGGAAGTTAAATCACTACTAGATGCATAGATGACTGATTTCTAAGTCTCCCTTGAAAAGAAGATGTGGTTGTCCATAAAGTTATGGGTTAGCAATCAGAGTTATGGTTAGAAATCAGAGAAATTTTGGAGAGATATAAGCAACAGAACACAACTCCAAGATTTACACATAATCAATATCTAGTCAATATCACCCATTACTTAAGAAATATGATGCAGTTCCTACATGCCATGTACTAATCTAGGCCCTGGGAGCAACAGTGCACAAAATAGACGGGGTCCTTATCCTCGTGAAACTTACATTTTGTGTGTGGGGGGCAGAATGTAAATAAGTGAATGGTCTGAGAAAATGTCCCTCTACGGTGAAATGGTGAGCTACGCAGCTAACTAAAAGAATATCCCGGGAGTACAAAGGCTTTGCAGATGAAGCATGACTCCCACGAGGACGGCAAGGTTAGGTTAGCTGGATGGAGTAAGAAAAACGGTCAAAGACGAAGTCGTAAGAAAACAGATGACGGTACCGATACACTGAAGAACAGGAAATTTATGCCGAGTGACTGTTTTAAGCACAGAAGGATTGTACTCTAAATATTTTGCCCAATTCATTTTGACTGTTAAAACTGTGTATGCTGTGTGTGTGTGTGTGTGTGTGTGTGTGTGTGTGTGTGTGTGTGTGTGTGTGTGTGTGTGTAGTAGTAGAAGCATGGTGAGCAATTAGAAAGCTGCTACAATAACCCAGATGAGAGACACTGGCAAGGCAGATGATGGGAAATACATGAATTCTAGGTATACTCATGGGTAACTCTCTTAACAGTCGCTAATCAACATGACATAAGGCATAAGAAGGGAAGGATGACTTTAGGGGGTTGGCAAAGGACAGGTTTGAAATCAATAAATTTGTTCAAATGTGTCAACTCAGAGATGTTTGTGTATGAGTGGAAGAGAAGGAGGGTAGAGTGAGTGAGAGGGAGAAGAGGAGGGGGGGAGAGAGAGAGAGAGAGAGAGAGAGAGAGAATGAATAAGAATGAATGACTGAATGCCTTGAATTCACCCTGTAGCTGAGAATGACGGGCCATCTCCGTCTGCCTCCACTTCCCAGGGCTGGGATTACTACTATGGCCACCACACACACACTTGCTTTATGTGGCACCTGGAACAAACCCAGAGCTTTCTGTATGTTAGAGGCAAGTATTCTAGTAACTGGGCTCCACACCAGCCCAGGAGGTGTCTTTTCAAGGCTGGGTGTGTAAAGTGGCGGCAGGAATCACAGGAGTACCACTGAAAGGTTAGACTGACAACTCTCACGACAAACCCGGTGAGAGTTAAGTATCTAACATGGAGGATAAGCTACGTGAAAAGGCAGAAAGGAGCCAAAGAAAACACACCCTGACCATTGCTGTGGGCAGTTTGAGTTATGTGCCAGCTCGAAAGAGACCTTTCATTGGACATGCCCAGTTACAGAGGATTTAAGAGACAAAAAAAAATTTTTTTTACTTAAAGGTTACTAGGGTATCCATGTCTTTCTATTCCTGCCTTTCTAGCGATTAATGTGAGTTTAACAGGCAGCAACAACAGCATATAGCACAAGTCTACAACGGCCACGACAAAAGGAAGAGAACCTGGATGAAACCTGAAAGCCAAGAACTCCCAAAGGGGAGCCTAAAATTGATTCTCAGTCTTTCAGACGAGAAATAAATAAATAGAAATAAAAAGAACTACTAGTTGACCATCCAAGAGGCTGTACTGGAGTACACCCACCATACCCAGCATTTCAGCACTCGGGCAGCTAATTTGGGAAGACAGCTGGATGTCTGAAGCCAGTCTCAGATACACAGCAGGTCCCGAGCCAACCAGGAAAACTAATAAAACCCTGACAGACCAAGTAAAATTGAAACTAACAAAGGAACAAAACCTTCTAACCCCCTTTCCTCCATTCCAGAAGAAAGCTAGAGGCTTGCTTTCTGAAAAAGAATGAGACAGGGTATCTTTGGACAAGAAGGGTTGGGCACAACTGTGGACTGAAGTCACTGTACTAAAACAGGAATGAAGTGAATGTTTACATAATGAATGGTGAAGTCTTTAGGCTTCCAATCCCGATTCTTCAATCCCAGACAATAAACTACATTCCCTTCAGGCAACAGAGTAGAAAGGCCTCTTCTAGGGAACAATTAGTCTAGAGAAAAACACTACGATAAGAAGGTCAGGACTAGCCTGTTGTGAGGTTCAGTGTGTAAAATTCACCTTTTCCAAAAACCTTTTAGGATTCACTCCTACACTTTCTCACTTGAAGAAAGCATCTAATGTTAACGAAAAAAAAAAAGTCTTAAAGCACAAAACAAGTTTGAATCCAAGTGTCTCTGTAGGAAGTAAAAGACAAAGTAAAAATCTCTTATCACAGAGACCTTTCCAGGCACTGATTATAAGTGACACCAGCCACGGTGATGTTTTAATCCGGTTACGTTTGCACTGCCTAGACAGATATAAAGCATGAAACAAGCAGGATTTAGACAGGGCTTCGGTTTTACTGCTGACTAAGAAAAGGATAAACCAACAATTCCCTTAGTATAACATCCTCCAATTCCTGAGGCGAATGACTCAAAACATCTTCGAAACACAATGTCTTCAATTTTCTTTATATTAACCTCATGGCAGGGGGACAATACTTACCTTGTTAGCAGCAACTAGGACTTTATCAAGAAACCTTAACCATTCGAAGATAAACACTGGTCTCTTTGCTTCCGTGATCTGAGCCAACGCTTCTTCATTTAGCAATAAACTGTGAGCTAACTCCATTATTGATGTTCTTACTTCACACCTTAAATGAACAGATTAATTTTTTTTAAAAAAAGTAAAATATACATGTAAGAAATTTTTTTATTTATGTGAAGGAGTGTTTTGCCCACATGTATGTATATGCACCACATGTGTGCCTAGTGCCCACAGAGGTCAAAACAGGGTGTTGGCTTCCCCTGGAACTGGAGTTACAGATGGTTGTGAGTCGTCATGTGTGCACTGGAAACCGAACGCAAGTCCTTGTCAAAAGCAACAAGTATTCTTAATCACTGAGCCATCTCTCCAGCCCTTGCACGTAAGGAGTTTTTAATATTAAATGTCAAGTTTCATAAATGCAACCACTAACACAGGGGAAGAAAGCGTGGTTTCACTTCTCATTAGAGAACTAACTTTGAGAAGACAATGATATAAAAAAATTAAACTGTCGATAAGAATGGAATGAAAGGAAAATGTAAACACTGCAAAAAGGCATTATTCTAGAGCGGTTATTTGCCTATCAGAACATAGGTTATAAACTCATTCTACCATGAGAACCCCCTAGCACTGAGCTCCCGCAAACATCTGAGAGCCTTCTCCGTCTCCTGAAGAGTGTTACAGGCACCTTTACCCTTTCCTCCCCACCGGGATCCAGAATAATGACCACCAGGGTTCTGACCGGAGGGGGCGGGCCCGCCGGGGACCCCGCGGCAGGAGGGCCCGGGACAACCCCTCGCCCCGGGAATGCAGTGCTCTCGGTCTGGGTGCACTGGGCCGCTCCGAGGACTCCGACAACTGGGGGTCAGTGGGATACGCAAGCCGGGGTCCCGGGCCGCCCTGGGATGTCAGCCTCACGTAGGAGTCCTCGAGCTGTCAACCCCGAGGCTGAGGCTCCCCGGCCTCAAAACTCGAATTCCATCCTCAACCCTCTGAAAACGTTCCTGGGGCACAGGAATCGCGGTGCGTGTCAGCCTGCAAGCTCTGACAGCACGCGGGACAGCCTCACCTCCTAGACTAGCCTGGGCCGACCAGCTGAGCTCCGCACTGCCGAGGGACCCGGATGCCCCGCCTCCCAAACCCCTGCCCCCAGGAAGCCGGAGGACTACGCATGCGCTAGATGCTGGTCATGCGCACCGGCGCTCCCCACGCCCTCTTAACCCCGCCCATCCCAGTTTCCCAGCGAATCTGCAGTCTGGGACAAGTGGGCTGTCTGTGAATCTTGCGCCTATCGTATGGCGCATGCGCAGCGCGTCCTCAGCCGTGCTGGGTACCGGCATTAAAGCTTCGGTCTCAAGGTATGCGGATTCCCAGGAGAATGACTGGGGTCGGTGCAAGTTGGCCGTGACTGCCGATCATACATACCGTCAGCTGCGTCCCATCCGTGAGTGGTCGTTTTGGTGGGTGGGTACGGGAGGGAAGAGCCTGCGATGCTGTAGGCACCCATAGAGTTCACCCATCTCTGATTTCAATAGCCCTTGCTTCAAACTCGGCGCCCAGTACTGAAATAAGCTAGCGGCACCTATAATGTTCCATTGGGAAAATGGTTACTCCATTATTTCGCAACAGGCAAAGAGCTTCACATAATCTCATTCCGGTTCTTTGACACACACCACCTCCAACCATCAACAAATGCTGTGTGATCTCCCGCCTCAGATAGACCCAGAATGCTGGCCACTAAGCTGCTGGGACTCTTAAGTGATGGTTCAGGCCACCAGCTTCTCTGCCTGAGTCATCTATCATGTGGGGTTTTATGCTTATGTTTGAAGGAATTGGATAATGCTAGTAGTGTATATTGTCATCATAGGAAGAGAGCCTTCACCTTCTAGGGCCCAATTCCTTATTCTTCTTTAAAAAAAAAAAAAAAAATGTTTACTTATTATGTATAGCGTTCTGCCTGCATGTATGTCTTCAGGCCAGAAGAGGGCACCAGATCTCATCATGATGGCTTTGAGACACCATGTGATTGCTGGGAGTTGCTCAGGACCTGTGGAAGAGCAGATGGTGCTCTTAACCTCTGAGCCATCTCTCCTGCCCCCTTATTCCACTTCCTAACATAACTTTCTCGCCAGTAATAATTAACAACCTCAAGCCGCATCATTTAGTGAAACTGCAGTGCCCAGCTGTGAAATTTCAGTGTGATTTTTATATGAAAATTATAAGTAAAAGACGGAATAACTATAAACGGTAGAGCTTTAAAAAATAACCTGTAGGGGTTGGGGATTTAGCTCAGCGGTAGAGCACTTGCCTAGCAAGCGCGCAAGGCCCTGGGTTCGGTCCCCAGCTCCGAAAACAAGAATAGAAAAAAAATAAAATAACCTGTAATCCCTTGCACCTTTTGTAAAGTAAAAAGTAATACTTTTTGTATTATTACACAGGGTCTCATTGCCAGGTGCTGAAATTACACCAGAGGGCCACCGTGTCTGACTGTAGAGTTAAACGCTTCCCATAAAAATAATCCAGTTTGAATTAGAGATTTAGCTCAATTATAGAGCATATTCCTTGCGTGTAGGAGGCTCTGGATTTGATACCCATCTCATTCTGTTTCAAGAGCAAGATCACCAAGCCGGTATTCTTCGTGGTTGTGAACGAATTATTTAGCCAGATCGAGCCTCAATTTTCCCATCTGGAAAGTGGAACTGATTGTTCGTATCTACTGGGCTGTTCATGAGCTAGGTAAGTGCTAACTGCTATATGTAAGAATACTGCAGGTTGGTCTGATCCAGCTCAGGCTTGACTAATTTCCCAAGAGGCGCTCTTAGTCGGATCACTCATTCGTGCCTCGGATCCTCCCAGGTGGGCACCTCTGTAGAGCTTCCTGAGTGTTATCATATGTGAGTACTGACTTCAGTCAGTTAATTCATACTACCGGCTTTACAGAGTGCTGTGTTTAGTGTGACCAAAGTCACCGTAAGCCTAGCAGTGGTGGGACACCCCTTTAATCCCAGCACTCAGGAGGCAGAGGCAGGTGGGTCTCTTATGAGTTCAAGGTCAGCCTGATCTACAGAGTGAGTTCTAGGACAGTCAAGACTATATAGAGAAACCCTGCCTCCAGAAACCCAAAAACAAAAGTCACTCCAATATACAAAATCCTATTGGTTACATGAATTGCTCAACAAAATTTACTAGGAGCAGGCCATCTTGGAGAATAGTACCCAATTGTATGAGAGTTTGTCTCCTAACTGGAGAATCACAAGTTCAAGGCTAGAGTGGTCTACATAGTGAGTTCCAGGCTTGACTGAGATACAGGATGGCCTGATCTCAAAGAGAGGAAAAAAAAAAGAAAGTGCATGAGTCTCTGGTGGTCTAGTGGTTTAGAATGGCTTACAGCTGGCTCATATTTTTGTATACTTGGTTCCCAATTGGAGGACTTCTTTGTAAAGAATTGTTGGAGGAGGTGTATCATCACTACAGTGGCTTTGAGGTTTCTAAAGCCCGTGGCATTCCCAGTTAGCCTCTGTTGGACTGGCAGCCTCTGTGTTGCTAGGACCTAGGGTGCTAAGATTCTCTCTCTTTGTATACCAGGGAGCATCATGAAGCATTGCCACTGTCCGTGGTTGGCTTCCGTTTTGATAAACTAAGACGATGACGATGAATCCTACTTTGTCCTACTTGATTGGCAGGTGGTGTGGCCATAGGAAGGAGAACATGGCGGAAGAAGAGGACTATATGTCGGATTCCTTCATTAACGTTCAGTAAGTAAATGTGTACGCCAACTATGACAGTATCCAGGTGGCCGAAAGACGCCTATAGACGAAAATAAGGGCATTGTTTGCATAGTGGTGGTGCTCACGTGTGTTTGTTTTGAGATAGGGCCTCGTGTAGCTTGGGCAGTCCTCTAGCTCACCGTGCAGCTCCTTTTCCTGCCTCTGCCCCCTAAGGGCCGAGATTCCTGGTGTGTACATCAGTGTCTGGTTCTTGCAGTTTGGGGATTATACTCAGGGTTTCATGCATGCTAGGCAAGTACGCTGACAACTGGGCTAGCGCCCTAGCTCAGGGTGTCATTCAATATATATTTGAATTTCTAAAATATATATTCATCACTGGGCGGAGGGCACTGCACCCATGTGGAGATCAGAAAACAACTTTTGGGAGCCACTTCCCTCCCTCCACGTGGATTCTGAGAGCCAAACTCAGGGGCTCAGGCTAACACAGCAAACCTGTTTCCGTGGAAGGCCATCTTGCTATTCCAGGACATTGCTTTTTAAATATGGCATTAAAATCAACCTTACTGCCAGGCGGGCGTGGTGGCGCCCTCCTCGTGGTGGGAGGCAGAGGCTGGGTGGATCACCCGCACCCGATTGAATTTGAGTCTGCCTGTTTTACAGAGAGGGTTTCAGGACATCCAAGGCCTCATAGAGAAAGGTGGAAAACACCCTGTGTCTGTACACAGTTAGGAGGCTTTCTCATCTCTGTCAGCACTAACCGTGTTACTTCTGCTCGCTCTCGACCTCCTTGGGTGCCCTCTCCTATGTTGTAGCCTTGCTTGCCTCCTCCTCCCTTTGTGGAATCTTGTTCTCCCGTCCAGCCTTTAGTCAGCTTCACTGTTTATTGTCATTGACCCCTTAGAAATATTACTCTAAAGTCACTCTAACATTCTCAACTTTACACCACCTTCAGTGTCCCACAGCCCGTAACTGGCCTTCGTCGCTCTGCTGCCAACAGGGAGCAGACGTCCTGCACTCATCCACACCGTTCCCGCTCTTTTTCAGAGAAGACGTCAGACCCGGCGTGCCCATGCTGAGGCAGATCCGAGAAGCCCGGCGAAAAGAAGAAAAGCAACAGCAAGCGAATCTGAAAAATAGGCAGAAGAGCCTGAAAGAGGAAGAACGGGAAAGGCGTGACATTGGGCTGAAGAATGCGCTGGGCTGCGAAAACAAAGGGTTCGCTTTGCTCCAAAAGATGGGGTACAAGAGTGGGCAGGCTCTGGGCAAGACCGGTGAGTCATGTGCGGAACTGGCTCGGGTCTGACGGAGACCTAAGTTGACAGTACTTAGGATTTTTGGTGCCAATAGCCCTTTCAGAGATGTCTTCTCATGTCCATTTAAGATGCCTCCCATGCCTACATGAACTGCTTAGCCTCCCACCACACCCTTGAAGGAACTGGCAGGCGGCTAAGGGTGGAGGCTGTGAAGAAAGGTAGCAGGTGATGGGTAGGGAAGTACAGTGGTCACAGTTGTCCCCACTCCCCCACCCCCCATATAGGAAGACTGTTTTCTCTTGAGGTTTCTGTCCACTAAGACTATCATGCCTATTATGTCACTTCTTAAAATGGCATATGTCCACTGGGGAGGCAGAGGCAGGTGGGTCTCTGTGAGTTCAAGGCCAGCCTGGGCTATCTAGTGAGTTCCAGGACAGTCAGAGCTACATAGTGAGAACCTGTCTCGAAGACAGACAGACAGAAAGACAGACAGGCAGGCAGGCAGGCAGAAGAGGCTAAGTAGTCTTTCTCAGAAGGAGGTATTTAAAGGCAGGAGAGGTATTCATTGACAATGTATCAGCTGACGAATTTTAGTTCCCGGAATTCGGTTTGGAGTTTTATGAGGCTGGGAGTGCGATTCAGGGAACAGTGTAATGCTGCATACTCTACTGACTGACCTGAACTCTGTGAAAATAAAATATTTCTTGTTTTTCCCTTTTGTAGGAGATGGTATTGTTGAACCAATTCCCCTCAATGTCAAAACAGGTATATAACCAAGTCATTTTCTGGTATATTATAACCGTAACTTAGACCGTTTTGCCTAATATGTTGCGTGATGGTTGCCCTTATAGTTACTATATCAGAAGCCTGTGAAATAGTAAAATGTTAAACTTCTAAATCTTTCTATAGTTATTTTTCTAGGAAAAAAAATTTAAAGTAAGTTTTAAGGAAATAGAAGTACTGGAATATCAAATTTAAATCATAAAAAATACACCTGTAGTCTCAGAACTTAGGAGGCAGACGTGGGAGGGTGGAGGTGGGGAAGCCAGCCTGGCTACACAGTGAGGCCTTGCCAAAGAGTTAAGGCCGAGCGATGAGCCCGTTGGTGGGGTCCCTGCCCACCCCGTCTGTGGCCCTGCCTCTGATCTCAGAGCCACAAGAACTGGGGGGAAGAGTTATAGCTGTGGGGAGAGCAGCGCTTTCTTATTTATTGCAGTGTGCTAAAAATGTCCTACAGCGGATTTATCAGTGACAGCTTTTGTGCCTAATTCCTTGGATTAATTCAAGAGGGGAAAAAAAAAGCACACATTTAAGAAAAATGTGACAGATGATATTTTCCTAATTTTTAAAAACGTGTGTAGCATCACTGTGTTGGGTGCGACGGATCTTTGTCAAAGTCGAGCCAGGCATCTGGGCCTCGAGGGCAAGCAAGGACCAAGCCCCTTCTGTCGCCATTTTAATGACTCGAGCTTGGATGATTATATCCAAGTGAGGACCGCATCTCCTTCCTTATCTTAAAAAGCCAATCGGTAATGTCCTAAGTCCCTCATCAGGCTTTTGTCTATGACCAGGCAAAAGTGGCATAGGTCACGAGTCGTTACTAAAGCGGAAAGCAGAGGAGAGGCTGGAGAGCTACAGGAGGAAGATTCACATGAAAAACCAGAGTGAAGAAAAGGCGGCCGAGGAGTTTCGGTAAAGCTGCGGCCTTGACCGCCGTTTGCTTCCCGCCCGCCTCACGGTGGTGTGCCCCTCGGCGCTTGGGTCTGTAAAGCAGTCGAGAGTGCAGACACCATCCTTCCTTCCATCAGGATGCGACTGAAAAGTAAGCAGGACGAACTGAGGCTCGAAGGAGACCTGAGAAGAAGCCAGCGAGCCTGCCAGCAGCTGGATGCCCAGAAGGTATGCGGGCACCTGCTTCCGGTCCCCTGGGGTTGGCACCCGGAGCCATCCCGCTCTTAGGTATGCGGACATCTGCTTCCGGTCCCCTGGGGTTGGGCATCTGCTTCCAGTCCCCTGGGGTTGGCACCCGGAGCGGACCGCTCTTAGGTATGCGGGCATCTGCTTCCAGTCCCCTGGCGTTGGCACCCGGAGCGGACCCACTCCTATTTTCATTAAGGAGAAACAAAAATCAGAACAAAAGCCCATCATGCCCTGTGTAGATATCTTCTCTACCCGGAAGCTGTCGTCTGATGTGCGCCTCCTGCCGTGGTGACTGGCCGGCTAATGACCGACTTAGCCGGAGCCCACTTCCTCAGTTGTCCAGCAAGGGTTAAATAGCTTTTCTCTTACTCACAGTATCATTGCTCAGGCCTGGAATGTGTAGGAACTCTGTTCCCCATAATGTTTAATTAACCAGAATAACCTAGTTTTAGTCCACGCCTTGCACTTTTGTGTGTCTTTGGGAAAAATCAAGGTGGGACGCTTTCATTTCACACAGGAATCATTTTAAAAGAAATCTTTGCCTCTTACAAAACACAGCGAGTACTATCAAAGTAAAATGACTTCACTTAGTCTCCAATACTGGTGTAATTTCCATGGTGCGTAAGTATCTGGGAGGAATGTCGCCTCACTGTACTCCCGTCATCTTACGTGTGTCCTGACACTTACTGACCCCCTCCTTCCTAGTCACTGTACAGTTTTATACCCAGTGCCCATCTCTCCTGCTGGACTACAGCTGGAACCAGGAGACCAACTCCCAATTGTCCTTTCAGTCCTCACTGTGGTCCAGCGCTCTTCTGAGAAATGACACTCGTAAATATTATTTGGAAGAACAAATTCATGTTAACGCAGGCACACTTAAGACAAAACAAGTATACCCAGCTGTGTTTTATGAAAATAATTCTGTATTTTCAGAATATTCAGGTTCCCAGGGAGGCGTGGTACTGGATGAGGCCTGAAGAGGAGACTGAGGAAGAGGAAGAGGAAAAGGAAGAGCAGGATGAAGACGAGTGCCCCAGTGAAGATCTGAGTGTATGTGTGGGCACCATTGTTTGCCGTAGCAGGTCACGGCCTTGACACTGTTCACACTCGACGCTGGGTAATTCTTTGCTGTGGGCAGCATGGTAGGATGTGTAGCTGTACCACATGCTGCTTGGCTTGGGTTCTAGCACCCTGACTGGGGGTGAGGAGGGAAGGAAGGAAGGACAGACACACAGACACATAACAGGAAAACCAGGGTAAGGGGGAGTGCTCACCCAACAGGTTACCTACCAACCCCAGCAACCTTACAATCCAGCAGGTGTAGGGACAGCACAGGGTGGGCCGGGCTAGCTGGTCTCGATAGCATTGTTGAGCTGTAACGACGCTTTGTGCTATAACTCCAGAGGCAGAGGCTAAACTTGCCAGTGTTTCTGCATGCTGGTCAGTCATTCCCAGATCCCTGCAGAGAGCTTAGATGTTCCCCTTGAGCCTCTCCTGTGAGGCTGAGGCAGTGGAGTCCTCACACGGCCTCACCCAGAACTTCATTCACTCGGCCTCCTCCCTTCCCCACATAGCCGCATACCTGGTCCCCACCCTCCAGGTACCATTTGTACTTCCCCTCATGACAACCAAAGAATGTCTCCAAGCATCACTGAAAAACCCCCAGTTGAAAGTTGCTGGTTTACAGGATTGTGTTTCTAGCCCAAAAATCAAAATTTCCTAGAATTTTTCCATTTAGCTTTTGTCCACCCTCTTACCTGAGCTTCAGTGTAGATGACAGATTCACTGCAAGAGCAAACGATTGCAGTTGGCTTTGTTTCCGGTTTTATTTCTAAAAGTGGTGCTACTGTGTACCTCCTCTATTCACCAAACAGAAAATAAAACGAGAAGGAAGTGTGAAGGAAGATGGCTCAGGAAGGGAAGGCTTCTGCTGCCGAGCCTGAGTTCAATCCCTGGGACTCACATGGTGGAAAGAGAGAACCAGCTCGCCCAGGCTTTCCTCAGATACACGCTCGGAGGCACCTGCCCACACATGGGCACACATGCACAATTAGTTCTTAAATGTAATTACTCAGGAAAGTAAGTCCTGTGGCTACTAGTGTGGGATTTAACCAGGCAACATTCCTGGCTTTGAGCACACATTCCTGATTCACTGTGGGACCTCCCATGTGTGTAACTATGGGAGCAGTCCTGCTCCCTGCTCACCTGCTCAGTCCTGCTCACCTGAGGGACTGAGTCTTGATAGTAACAGAGTAATTAAGACTCTTAGTTATCCTCCAGGCATAATGGCACTCACCTTTAGACTCAACACTCGGGAGCAAGAAGCAGGTGGATCTCTGTGAGTTCAAGGCCAGCCTGGTCTACATAGCAAGTTGCAGGCCAAGAAGAGACCCTATCTTTTTTAAAAAAATATAAAACCAACAATAACAAAAACCTTAGTATCACAGAGGTAGCCAAAAGATGATTTCATGTTCCCCAGTTGTTTCTTGTGGACAAGTAAGTGGTTGGTTAGTCAGCTGAGACTCTCCCTCTGCTCCGACTCCTGCAGTAACTGAGAGAGCACCACAAGAGTTGAAGCCTGGCCCTAAGTAACCAGACTAAGATCCGGAAGCAAGGTCCTGGTCAGTGTGAGCCACTGACGTACGTGCCTGTGTCCTCTCCCCAGGTGCTAGAAAAACTGCAGATCCTCACTGGTTACTTACGGGAAGAACATCTGTATTGCATCTGGTGTGGGACAGCCTATGAAGGTAAGAGGATGACTTATACTTTATACTTACTGCCTGTGCATGCTTGTTTATTTTTAATAAAACTCACATTTCCTACAAACAATAGAAGCGTCTTCTTATTCCATTCAAATAGCAATGTGGGACCGGTGTTGCAAAGAAATAGTGACTATAGAAGTAATTGAGTTGGGGGCTGGAGAGATGGCTCAGCGGTTAAGAGCACTGACTGTTCTTCCAGAGGACCTGGGTTCAATTCCCAGCACCTGCATGGCAGCTCAGTTTATTCTGTAACTCCAAAATCTGACATCCTCACATCGTCACGTAGGCATACATGCAGGCAAACACCAATGCACATAAAATAAGAATAAATAAATTTAAAAAAAAGAATCAGGTTCTTACTAAAATCCAGCACTTAATTGTTCAGTGATTGAATGTACAAGAGGGAATTTTCACCATTTTCTTACTAAAGAAATCATTTTAATTCTAAAGAATAGCTTAAAGGCCAGGCATGGTGGCACACATTTTTAATCCCAGCACTCAAGAGAGGCGGGTGGATTTCTCTGAGTTAAAGGACAGCCTGGTGTACACAGTGAGTTCCAGCCCAGCTAGGGCTACATAATGAGACCCTGTATCAACCACCATTCCCATCAAAAACAAACAAACAAACAAACAAACAAACAAACAAACACCTTCAAGATTATGGGGTTTTTTGCTTATTTTTGAAGATTCACGCTTTGATAGATGCTGGAACTAGTTTTTATTTAGGCAGACTATTGGCCCTGACTCCTTAAAGCCAAGTGTGTGGAAATCCATCCTGTTCTCTCCATTGTGAAGAAGAAATTGCTTTAACCGTTGCCAGACATTTTAACAGAGCCGGCTGTCTCATTGTCCGTTTCACCCTGACTGACGTCTAATTAAGGACTTTGTGTTTGAGAACGAAGGGTTTTTTGTAATTATTTTAATCTCTTAAGCTTTTATGTGTGTAGGTGCTATGCCTGTATATACATCTATGCACCACATATGTTTCATGTTTGTGGAAGCCAGGAGAAGGCATTGGATCCCCTGATCCTGGAGTTAAACAGTTGTGAGCCACATGTGGTGCTGGGAATTGAACCCAGGTCCTCTTGAAGAGCAGCCAGAGCTCTTAACCACTGAGCCACATCCTCAGCCCTCATCTCCTCATTTTCTTATTATCGTTTTAATCTTTTCCCCATTTATTTTGTGGAATAAATAACAAGCATGATTGGTCAAAAATATTAGATACTATCTTACAAGTTTACCATAAATTTGTATTTATCTTTTTATTTCTCACATATAAATTTCAGATAAAGAAGACTTATCTTCCAATTGCCCAGGACCAACCTCTGCGGATCATGACTGAGATTGTTCCCAATAAAGTAAAATTGTTTATATGGGTGGGGAAAGAAGGCCTTTGTATAGCACTTAATTCTTTCAGAAGTGGGTTCTACTTTGGATAAAATTGCTCACTGATTTAGGAAAATGTCACTTCCAAATATAAGTATCATAGACATGAACAATTACGACTTACGGTGGTATCGTGATGCTTATAGAGTTTAAGGGTCCCGACAGGTAACATACTTAGTCCCTCTTTACTTTGGGTAAATTGAGAAGATCAGGGGATCTGGAAGAAATCAGTGGTCTGCTTTAGGGCGTGAGATGGGCCTTCATGGTAGAGGGACTGCCAATCCTGTGGAAGCTCCTGAGTTCAGTCACCAGCACCGCGAATTAAGCATTGGCATGAAGCTGGTATACAGAACAAGGCCAGCTCTTTCCAATCAGACTACCAAATAGTTATGTGGAGAAATGGCATACCTGTCCCATACCTGTGGAGCCTGCTTTGTGTTCCAGGGCCGGTGTCTTGAAGAAGTAGTTTCATCCTGGTTTGTCTTTCAGAGTAAACACAGCTGTTAAAAATACCAGATAGCATTTTCCAGACGTTAGTTCTCTGGAGTAGGGGGCACAGGCTGAGTATCCCTGTCAGATAAAACACTTCCCTGTTGGAAAGGAAGGAAGGAAGGGTCAGAGGATTCCATACTCCTGGGTCATGTCCAGGGTCAGACATCAAAGTCATGGGCCTTTTTCCCAGTTCACATGCTCAGGGCTCTCCTCTAGTGGACTCCCAGGGCAGTACTAAATATCCACTTTTTAAACTCCAAGAGTACGCGGCGGCCTGCCCGCTTTCCAAAACACCACAGCATCACAAGGGAAAGCATCCCAGAGGAGTGGTCAGCTCAGTGCAGCCCAGGACAGTGGGAGGACTAGGGGAGAGCCAGCTTTGCCTGGGTGACCTTGTGACATTCTGATAGCACTACACTAAGCTCAGGTTCTGAAGGATGGACACGGCTGGGACATGCAAAGCTACGAGGAGGCAGCTGCTCTGTAACTCGGCCGTTCTAAGCATAGCAACAGCAGCCCAGGAGCAGTGGGTGGGGCACTGAGACCGGCTGCCTGGATGAAGTTTGAGGACTGATGATTTGTACGTGTTCGGCTGAGGGAGTGGCTCTATTAGAAGGTGTGGCCCCTGTTGGAGTAGGTGTGTCACTGTGGGTGTGGGCATTAACACCCTCACCCTAGCTGCTGGGAAGTGAGTCTTCCACTAGCAGCCTTCAGATGAAGATGTAGAACTCTCAGCTCCTCCTGCACCGTGCCTGCCTGGAAGCTGCCATGCTCCCACCTTGATGATAATGGACTGACCCTCTGAACCTGTAAGCCAGCCCCAAATTAAATGTTGTCCTTATAAGAGTTGTCTTGGTCACGGTGTCGTTCACAGCAGTAAAACCCTATCTAAGGCCTTAACATTTCCATGTGAAAAACACTCTGTGTAAGGGTCTATTTCTTTATGTTCATGGAGCTATAGCCAGGAGGCATATGGGTGGTTTTCTAGAGTTGGGAGATGATGAATCTGTTAATGGAGAAGGGTTTCTTTGAAGTGACAAACATGTTTTAAAATTGAATTCAGTGTTGGTGCACCTCTGAACAGAGCAAACACTGTCAAATTGTCGATGTTGGGTAAATGAGTTGATTACAGTGGAACTATAGCTCACAATACTTTTACTACGTTTTTAAAATTAGGTGATACGGGTATGAGTGTAGGCATGGGTACCATGTGTGGAGACCAAAGGACTACTTGTGTAGGTTGATTCCTTCCTATCACTTAGGTGCGGGGGATTGAACCCAGGTCACCAGGCTTGGCTGTAAGTGCCTGTACCTGCTAGGTCATCTCACTGTCCCTAAAACTTTTTGTTTGTTTAATTCAAGGGGAATTTCAGGTACAAATGGAAAGAATACGAATGCTGGAGCATGTTCAGGTAAAACTGAGTGGTCTGTGTGGCTGCGCCTTAATCTGGTAATACCAAACATAGGATTCGTGATGGCCGCCACTGGGGAGCACAGCTGCCAAATCTCGTCTCTGACCTCCAGAACCACAGGAAGTGAATATAAGGTAAACGACCAAGTCTGTGGTAAAACACTGCAACAATAGGAAAGTAAAATACACCACAACTACATTAACATCAGCCAGGCTCTACATACTCTGGAAACATTTGGTTTGCGCCACAGAGCGGCTACAGCGTTCAGTTAGGGTGGAAGCCAGTGCTGGTGTAACTGCACCCATCTAACCACGGGGACGCCATGAGCCACTTCTGGGGTAGAGGACATTCCACAGACATATAACTATTTCCTCAAGCGAATGCCAAGAGTAAAGGGAGCAGAGTATACTCTAGAGTAAAAGGACATGCCAACCAAAAGCAACCTGGGATCTTCCTGATTTTTGAGATTGTAAAATTGAATTCAGGCTAATTATGTGATAATTATATTTCTCAGTTTGTCTGAGTAGTTGTATGATTTTGTTAATACTACAAAGAACTTGTCTATTACAAGTCAACTTTTAAATATTTATGGCTGCAACTGAGATTCACTTTAAAATTCTCCAGCCAAAGAAACCAAAAGGGAAGGGTGGGTGTAACAGCAAAGGTGAAATATGTGTTAAAGCTGCACAGAGATCCACACAGACTCATTCTTGTGTGCTCGAAGGTAAAAATTGAGAGAATTAATATCGAACAGAAATAGTTCTTATGGTAAAATGTTAGCGTGCCAGAGAGTTCTGGTGACCATTCAGGTGGGAATGGATGTTGTAAGTCTGTGACTAGTGAGTCTGCAGATGATGAAGGCTCGGCAAAGCTGACACTCAGATCTCTCCTGTCACAGCCATGTATGCGGGGATACTTAATGGGCACGCAGCTGTCCCACACTTAGCCTCTTGAAAAGCACCTTACATTTCATTTTAAACTGGGTCCCACGATTATGCAACCAGCCTACATGTATAGAGTAACACATAATGTATGTGTGTATTCTAGATTATGAATGTATCTGATATAAATTTTTGTTACATCTACATGTATGTGTTTGTTACATATGTGTATGTAATAGAAATGATATATTTACTCGGTGATAAAGATTCCCTAGTGAAACTAGGTAAAAGTGTTCCTTTCAAAAGTGTACCTAGAATTAGCAAGTGAGACCCTACACTGCCCAGCTGCTTCTCTGATTAAGATACTTGGGATTTCCTGGTTTGGAGACTGAGAAAATCTATCCTTAGAAGTAAATAAAAATGCTAAAAGATAATATACATATTTCATAATGTAAAAATACCAGTAAGAGAAGGGTAGAATGTTATAATCTTCCTGGCTATATTATTTGGTATTCCTCTTAAATGTAGCTTTGTTCATTAAAGCTAATATTAGCCTGTTTTAAAAGAGATTTCTTTCTACCTAGAAAATTTGGAAAATGTAAACAATATGCCAGATACCTATATATCTTCACTTATATTTGGCAGTGGCTAGCATCAACCACAGCTACTGCCTTTTCTTCTTTCTCTGTAACTCCAGCTTCATCCGATGCCCTGTTTTAGCCTGGGCTGCCACTGTGCTCAGATACAACAACATGGACACACAAATAAAGTAAATATTTCTTTAAAAGAATAGTTTCTGCTCTTGCTCTCTTGCCTTCTTGCTCTCCCTCTGTCCTCCCCCTCCTGCTCCCCCTCTCTTCGCATTCCCCTTCCCTCCCTCTCTTCATGGCTGGTGGTCTCTCCTCCCGTCCCTTTCTCCCCCCCCCACTCCCCACCCTCCCATTTTCTGTTTCTACTTCCTCTCAATTCCCTCCCCATTCCCTGAATAAACTATTCTATACTAAAAAAAAAAAAAAAAAAAAGGAATAGTTTCTTCAAGGGGTGTGTGTGTGTGTGTGTGTGTGTGTGTGTGTGTGTGTGTGTGTGTGTGTGTGTTTTAAGGAAAACCAATTACCTAATAGAATAGCCACATTCCGGCCTAATAATCTCATGACCTCACTGTTATTATGATGGTGTGCATCTTTCCGTTGCAGAAGTCCATGTTCACCATTATAAACTCTTGCCAATATTCTCTCCTCCCCACCCCCACTGTAGTTTTAGCATCTGACGCTGAACTTTGCCTTACCAGACCGCACTAGCAGTCAGAGGACAAAGAGATGCTTTAATGAACTTAGAAAAAGCCACACGCCTTGTAGGAGTCTCTCGATGCCTCTCACCTTCTGGTAAGCCTGGATGTGGTTCTGTTTAAAAATCCTAAAACAACGTGACGCTTTTTTTTTTTTTTTTTTTTTTTTTTTTTCTGTTTTTCCGGAGCTGGGGACCCAACCCAGGGCCTTGCTCTTGCAATTGCTCTACCACTGAGCTAAATCCGCAACCCAACATGACGCTTTTCTAATGCTGATTTGTTGCTCTAAAGTTCAAACTGAGACCCCTCAGGGTCTCCAAGGACGCCATCCACATTATCATCTAGCATTTCCCTGCTGCTGTTGGCTGCTCTGCTCAGTGTTCCCTGTGGACGTCCGTTCCAGAGTTTAGGCTCTGTCCCTAGCTCATCTTGCCCCAGGTGGTCTTGTCTCCCTCTTCTGAATCATTCACTCTCCGGGGTTTCTCAAGTATCATTTCTAAGGCCTCTGCCTCTGTCCAGATGGAGAGTTTCTTACTGCCGCCAACAGCACAGCTATCCTTCTTAAAAGCTTTGTAATAACAGATAACAAGATATAGAAGATAAAAAGATGGAGAACCTTCCTTTCCAGCCCCATCATCCCCTCCCCTCCTCTCAGCCAGCCACTTAGGAACTTAGTATCGCTTCTTCCCTCGTCTGCCTTTTCCACCTCAACCTATTTGTTGAGATTCAAAAAAAAAAAAAATGGGAGTGGGGTTAAAAATGATTTTGTTTTGAATGTTCTGTGAATTTGTGAATGGTTTCCTACCGTAGACATTTGTTAAATATTTTTTTCATTTGACAGGCTGTTAATATGCTGTTACTATATCTAGCTTTACTTCATTTTCCAATATGTAAATATAATTTCAAATCCATTCTCTTCTTGAAGGCATCATGGTTGCTTCTTGTTGACAGGACTTCTGTAAACAGTCTGTTAGCTACTTTTCTTGTCACTAAAAGCCCAACAGATGCAACTTAGGGGAGGAGAGATTTATTTATTTTAGACTCAATTTCAGATGATACAACCCTTCCTGACAGGAAAGAATTGGCAGAAGCCTCAGTTCATGATGGTGGGAGTGTGTCCAAGTCTCTCTCCATTGGCTCACGGCCATCTCATAATTCAAATTGCATTCAGTCTCACCTCAGTCCCATGATCTTAACACTCAACTCTCTTCAAAAGTTCAAGGTGCTTTGAGAAGCAAAGAAAAACTCTTAGCTGCGAGACCCTATAAGACAAATATTAGAGCATACAAAGATACAAAGTAACTATCCCTATTCTACAAAGCAAGTCTGAGCTAACAGCAGGGAAAGACTGGACCTCTGCAAGGCTGGGCAAACAAAAGCTGTATCTTAGTGTCCAGCGTCTGGAATACACAGTAGCATTATCTGAGCTCCAATGTGGGTTCCGGTTTCATCCCGCCTTGGGTGTGGGAAGGCCACTTGGGCAGGAGAAGCAGGAGATGCTCAGCTCTGGCTGCAGAGGTATGGGAACTCTGCTGGGCAGATGAAAAGTGGAGCGCTAGATTGCATTTACCCTGCACCTGCCGTCAGGCTCCCATTACCGCTCTGGGTGGGAAAATGCAGCCTAAGATATGGGAGCCTGAAGCTGGGGTTCCCAAGCTCCCAAGTGTCCAGTCACCACTGGAAACGATGCAGAGGAGTCGGGAACAGAGGGTCGGGGTGTCCACAGGCCTACCATGAGGAGCCTGGGGCTAGGGGCATGAGTTGGTCACTGGATGGTGGGGAGTTGGGAATGGATAGGTCCTGGGGCTGAGAGCCTAGGGCAGGGCAGGGGTTGGGGGTGGGGGATAGGGAATACGGTTTAGCTGATCAGTGGTGATTGTCCTTAGCTAATTGTCTGGGAGCATGAAGGGGCCTTCTCAGGAGGCTTAGATGACATGGCTTTCTAGACATAGGCTTTCTGCATGCTCCCCACTGAGGTTCTTGATAAGACAGTCCTTGGTTCCAAACTTTATTCATCGTGGAAAATGGATACATACCAGGTCCCCGGGATGGACAAGAGATTACATTTGCAGAAATGTCCAGGAAGGGAAGCTTACTGGCTAACTCTCAGGGCCTCTAGATACCTCCTTTGCATGGAGAACTCTGTTCTGATCTATGTGACCTATGTATGGAGTGTGGTCCTGTGCCAGCGGCCTGGTTGGAAACAGGTGAAGCTCCTACCATCCTCTCTGGGTTCCAGGGCTTCCAAACCGATCAACCTTACTAACGTTCCTGGCACAGTCCACTGCCCCACACTCTAAAAAGTTCCTTACAGCCTGGCTGCCTGAAGCATGCATGGGCTTTCTCTTAGGCTGGCTCCAGTCAGTATCTACAGCTTCTTCAACAGATGTTCTATGTCCTTGTCATCTCCCACATCCTGGGGTTGCAGTTAAAACTTGGGTTTTACTTTTTTAGCTTCACATAGACTCTCAGAGCCTTTCTTCAAGGAATCTGACCACCCTATTATACATTGTCCTCACAGGCTTGTTATAGAACTATGGGACAAGCGTCTCTACCCCATGACCCTTGTGCTTTCCTGCAAAACCAGCAGCATACAGATGATGCTAAGTCCTGCCGCCATCTTGAAATGTAAACTTTGGGCTATGGCTACAGCATTCTCCAAGCTCCTATACAGCTGAAACAGAAAAACTTCTCCCCTATGTATTCCTGCTTGCCACAGACCACCCAGGGGAGTGTATCAGCAGAGGGACCAAGGCTTGGATTTCAGGTAGAGAACGGACTCGGCGCAACAGACAGACACAAACTCGAGGTATGTGTTGTAAAAAGCTTTACTTTTTGGCATAGACTTAAACAGTTAGAACAGATACATCATAATTGGCAATCATCCAGCTCTTATTCATCACCTTGTCCCTTGCAAGGAAGAAAGCTGAACATACAGTCTAGAAAACAATTCTCAGCTGAAAACAATACTTTAGAAAACTGCAGTTATACTGCCAGATTGGTGGGCACCAGGTATGTATTCATCATTTACCTTTGTTTTAATAAAGTTTAAACTCTATATTTACCGCCCCTCAGAATAGTAAGGAAGCTTTTGTAACCATAGTTAACTCTTGATAAGTTTGTTCAACTTGTTGGAACTTGTCTATGATCTTTTTAAAAGAATCATTACTATTCTGAATCATGCTAAACAAAACTTTCCCAAAAGGGGGGAAAGACTTTTCTGGAAAAGTCATGTTCTTAGTAACTGCAATTAATTTCTCTCCTATTTGCTGGGAGCTAATGGGTACAGCAGTTGAATTCATCGCAGCCGTTGAGTTCATCAGGATCATGATGGTGTGAGACGTTTCCGTCTCTGAACTTTCAGTTCCTGAGACATCTAAAGGTACATGATCATCTTCCCACACTGCTATATTCTTAAAATCAGATATTGTTGACAGGCTTAAAATTGCTAAGATCACCAAGGCTAGAATACAGAAGGCAATTCCACTGAAAGCATAGACCCTGGTCATCATCTTTTTGTAGGGAGACTGCAGGGAGCTCCAGGAGGCCGAGCCATTCCAGGCACAGGCCTCTGTTCTGGACAGAAACGAAGCACAAGAGCTTCCTGTCACACAGACTCCACTGGAGTGGCTGTGGCACCTGCTGGAACTTTTGACACGAAAGACCTTTAAAGGGCTTTTACTTTCCACGCTGTGCAGCCGCCGTGGCTGTAGTCTCGTTCCTATAATGGCAGCAATGGAAAGTGCATGGCTTCCCTCAGTGCACTAATTGCTTTAACAGCTTTGCACCAACCTCGTCTTTGAAGGCACTCATTCCCAGATCTTTGTTCTCTCACTTCTTACCCCTCACTCCTTCCTAATTTGCTCTATAATTCTAGCTGTGAGAAGGAGATAACCACCATGCCACAGTCTGAATGTCTTGAAATTTCCCTCACCAAACGGTCTTTTGAATTGTACACAAATGTCCTGGCATCTAGTCCAATTCCCAATGGGTTCCTTTTTTGCAAAGACTTCTGAGCTACCAGAATTAAGATTGACGTATACCATCTGAGGACTTCTCTAGCCTGCTGCTTCAAACTTTTCCACATTCTTCCCACAAACCAGTCCTGAAACTCCAAGAAACCGCACAGTAGGTTTATTGCGACAAAACCCCATTTCTGGTACCATTTCATTACTTTTCTCATCACAACGACTAAACTACCTATGAGAAGCAACTTAAGGACAGATGGACAATTTGGACTCCCACGTTCAGAGGTTATAGTTCACATGATAAGGCATGAACAGCAGAAGGTTTGGAGTGTGATCAGGATACAATACACATATGGAACTGTCAAGAAAATAACTTTGTAAGATTGTTTTTGAAGTAACAAGAAAAAAAAAACCTATTGTAGGGCCTTCATCGATCCTGCTTGGAGTTTAATGATAGACACTGAGACATCTGTGTATAAGGCTGTTGGCCTGTTTTCTGGGGCAGTCTCTCAGCTAGCTCATCTAACTTAAGCCTACTACTCTGCCATTCCGTCTCTCCATGTGGCTCTGTCTCTCAATCTCTCTACCTCCCTGCTTCATTCTAGACCATGTCTTTGTGTCTCTGCCTGCCTGTCTGCAGGTTCTTCTCTCCCAGCTCTGGCTGCCAGCTCTTTAGTACGTCAAAAGCCTTAGGCCTTCAGTTAGCATTGGGGGTTAAGTGACCTTCTCCACCACGGCTTGGCTTTCTCTTCGGGCAGACGAGAAGGAAAGAAACATTTCCATATTTGGCTAGCCAGCCACAGGTCCGACAATTAACAATTGAGGAAACGGGCATACTTGTTCATAGCTGATAAATACAATGTCTTTGGGTCATCCTTACTGTCTGGGAGAGTGTTAAGAGAAGAAGTTCATTGTTCTCTGACATTCCACTTCAGACTGCAGTTAAAAGCCCTAACACGTGTTTCTTTTCTTTTTCTCCGAGATGTTCTTCCACTCAGCCAAAGTCTTCAGGATTTCAGACGTATTGGGTCGTTCCCTGGGTTTACTTGAGAGTAATTTCTGTAGAAGGCTTTTCTGTTAATTAGAGTTAAGAGTCAGTTATCAGGAAAGAAAAGAGTGGGAAAAAATTAAACTGGCTGCTTTCAAGTACTCACTTCCTTGTTGTCGAAAATATCATCGGAGAAGACGCCATTTCTTAGAAGTTGGAAAAACTGGAATACAACGAATAAATGTATTTACTAAGCAGTCGTTTGCATAGGAAGAAAAACTATAAACACAGTAATAGCTGGAGTCACACTAGATTTCTAAAATTTAGGGTGGTTTCCTTAGTCTAAGAAGCAGACAAAATGCCCCTCCCCAAGCCTACCCCAGTCTAGGAGCATCCTCAACAGTCAGTGCTTTCAAGTGCACGAGACTCATCCCTCAGTCCCTCTGTTTCAGAACGCTAGGCAGTACATCCTTCCATCACCTCCTGAGTTTCCAACTAGGATGTCCAATCGCCTGCTGTCTCCAGGGATTCCCCACCACCTACACGACAGAGTCCAAACTCTTTCCAGCCCCACCTGGGGAAATCACCAGCTTCAGATAAGACTACACCGCCCGTTAGTCCCAACACACACTGCGCATTCTAATCTCCGTGCGGGGTAGCATGCTTTTTATTTCAGATTGTTAGAGTGGACTAACTCTGGTTAGAAGTCTTCTGACTGCTATGAGCATACCAGAGCATGCAAACACATGTTTTGTGTGTATGTATGCATATGCCTTTAAATAACTCCTCCAAAAAACAAACAAAACAAAACAAACAAACAACCTGACCCTTCAGTACCCAGCCTACATGTTTCCATGAAACCTAAATCCAGACTTCTGGAAAGATTTTTCTGTCTTCTAAAAATAGCCATTCTCTGATGTTATCTTTCTTTCCTCTTACAAGATGAATCCCTTGAGAAACTGGCTTGCTCCTTTTTATATCCAGGTAGCACTTAGAGCAGAAACTCCCCCCTAATCAGTGAGATTTGGGTTGGCAAACTTGAATGGGAATCCTATGGTCTATGCATATACTCTAAAGAAAGCCAAACTTTTCAATCTAGAGCAAAATGGCTGGCGACACTTGAAAGAGAAGCTAATGTGGTCATACACCCCCTCACCAAACGGCAATAACCGTAGCACTTACGGGTTGTCAATGCTTTCACTTCCTTCATTCATTGTTGGGATATTTACCTCTGTTTTCTCTGAATCAGTTTTGCATATGTGAAGAAGTTCAGCTAGAATAAGGCCCAAAGCAAAGATGTCCACTTCCTTTCCATATTCCATTAACAATGACTGAAAGCCAAAAATACATGTGTCTTTGTTACTCATTTAATATAAGTCTCCATGCCTTTTGAGGAAAAAAAATAGCTATAAGTGGTATATTACATTAAAATGGCTTTTGAACATTTGTAGCAGATGTGACCTTGGTCTTCATGGGGGTACCCTATCGATTGGAGCGCCGGCTGTCTCTGACTCCTTAGCCTTGCACTGGCTCCCCTTCCCTTACCTGAACTGCTGGGCCTCAGAGGGAGAGGATAGGCCTAGTCCTTCTGGGACTAGATGTCTCAGGGTGGGTGGTGCCCAAGGGAAGCTTCCCCTTTTCTGGGGAGAAGGACAGGGGATAATGGGAGAAGGGATTTGGAAGAGCTGGACTTGGGAGAGGTGTAGGCTATGATCGAGATCTAAAGTGAATCAACATAAATAAATTATTGGGGAAAAAACAAAAAAAATGCCTAATTATTCTAGATCTCATGAAGTTGAGCACCAAGATTAACCATCACATAGAAATAGAAGGAACATTGGGGTTGGGGATTTGGCTCAGTGGTAGAGCGCTTGCCTAGCAAGCGCAAGGCCCTGGGTTCGGTCCCCAGCTCCGAAAAAAAAAAAAAAAGAAATAGAAGGAACACAATAGAGGCTATAAAAAAACCTACAGCTAATTACTTACTAAAGAGCGAAACCAAGAACATTTCCACCAGCACTAAGAGTGAGACAACGGGATGGACTTTCTCCACCCACATTCAATCTACTTCTTGAACTCTTAACCAGACAAGAGAAGATAGAAAAGAAATTCAGACAGGAAAAGAGGCCAAATCCTCATTTGTAAACAATACAATCCTGTACATAAGAGACTCTAAACTTTCTAACAAAAACTCCTAACTGACTACAAAGTCAACATCTAAGAATCCTGGTTTAGGACTGGAGAGATCACCCAGGTCTCGACTTTTGCAGAGAACCTGAATTCAATCCCAGCATCTGTACGGTGGTTCGCCTCTCTGACTCCAGTTCCAGGGGATCTGACACTCTCTCCTGGCAACTGTGGGTACAAATACATTCAAACAGGCAAGTTCATACACAGGAAATAACTTTTTAAATGAGTAGGTTTTTTTCTGTTTCATTGATGAATATGCTAAAAGAATCAATTCATCTTATTGACAATAGCTTCCAAAAAATTATACTGTGCCTGGTGGTGCACACCTTTGATCCCAGCACTTGGAAGGCAGAGGCAGGTGGATCTCTGACTTAGAGCCAGCCTGGTCTACAGAGTGAATTCCAGAGCAGCCAGGGCTGCACGGAGAGACCTAGACTTCCTATGCTGGTGAATGAGCAGAATTAACATATTGAAAAGTATTATAGTGCTAAAGGTGACCTACAAGTTCACTATAAACCCCATCAAAAATCCAATGACATACTTAACAGGAAGAAAAAAATCTTAAAATTCATAGGGAAGAATAAAAGACCCATGGAGAGCCAAAAAAATCCTAAATAGAAAACACATGACTTGAGGTCTCACTATATTTGATTTTAACTTATATTAGAGACTTAGTAATGAAGTGTGAAAGGGACACAGAAGAAGCATGTGGATCAACTGGATAGATAAGAGACCCACAATTAAACCCACGTGCCTCCCCCATTTTGACAAAGATGCGAAATGCAGACATCGAAAAGACAGCATCTTCCACAAATTGTCCTGGAAAATAAGATATCCACGCCCTACCCTCCCCCCCGCCCCGTGTGTGTGTGTGTGTCTGTGTGTGTGTGTGTGTGTGTGTGTGTGTGTGTGTGTGTGTCTGTGTGTGTGTGTGTGTGTGTGTGTGTCTGTGTGTGTGTGTGTGTGTGTCTGTGTGTGTCTGTGTGTGTGTCTGTGTGTGTGTGTCTGTGTGTGTGTGTGTCTGTGTGTGTGTGTGTGTGTGTGTGTCTGTGTGTGTGTGTCTGTGTGTGTGTGTCTGTGTGTGTGTCTGTGTGTGTGTGTCTGTGTGTGTGTGTGTGTGTGTCTGTGTGTGTGTCTGTCTGTGTGTGTGTGTGTCTGTGTGTGTGTGTCTGTGTGTGTGTGTGTGTCTGTGTGTGTGTGTCTGTGTGTGTGTCTGTGTGTGTCTGTCTGTGTGTGTGTGTGTGTGTGTCTGTCTGTGTGTGTATATGTGTGTCTATGTCTATGTCTGTGTGTGTGTCTCTGCGTGTATGTGTGTGTGTCTGTGTGTGTGTGTCTGTGTGTGTGTGTGTGTGTGTGTGTGTGTGTGTGTGTGTGTGTGTATGTGTGTGTGTGGTGGAGAGCAATCAGACAAGATTCCTGACATCCTCTGGCCTCCATATACTCATGCACAGACATGCATACATCACACACATGTACACACACCTACATAAACACGTGCATACAGAAGAGAGAGACAGAGACACAGAGACACAGAGACACAGAGAGAGAGACAGAGAGACAGAGACAGAGACAGAGAGGTGAAAGAGGAATTTAATAGAAAGGAAAGGGCTTTCTTTACCTTTTGTTCTGGACTCATGTATTGAGGAGTTCCTGTATACTTTGTTCGAGGATTTCCATCATTTTCCAGGGCTGTTGCAAGGCCAAAGTCTCCGATCTTAATGTGTTTTTCATCCACTAAAAATATATTACCTGGCTATAGAAAAAAATTAATTAGTATATGCCAACTGGATCAACTATTTTTTTTTCTTTTTTTCAGAGCTGGGGACCGAACCCAGGGCCTTGCACATGCTAGGCAAGCACTCTACCACTGAGCTAAATCCCCAACCCCTGGATCAACTATTACCACAGATCCCAACTACATTTGGGGATGAGACAGGGTTTCTTTGCCTCAGCTGTCCTGGAACTCACTGTGTAGACCACACTGGCCTAGAACTCAGAGCTCTGCCTGCCTCTGTCTCCTGAGTGCTGGGATTAAAGGTGTGCACTACCAATACCACCGGCCCCAGCTATCTTTTATGCGGACTTATAAAGATTGCATTTATCCTTCCACAGGCCTCCCAAATCAGGGAAATTAAAACCTGGGGTCTTTAAAACTGCCAAGTGAGGAAGGAAGAAAAGACATCCAAACAGTAGCAAAGCTGGCTTGGGCTGTTCCTGCTTCCAAATATCAGATCAGCTGTCAAGTGGAAAATTCAGTTTGCAAGGTCCCAGGAAAGAGACCCAGGACTGGAGGGTGGGCGTGAATATGAACCATTGCTTTCATATATCCAGCCCAGTGAGAGGTGCAAGGAATGGGAGATAGGGCTCCCCATCCCAGAACAGAGCTGGGCCGCCACCTGAGGGAATTCTGCAGAAGTGACTCAGGATCGGATGGGAAAACCCTCCCGATTGTGAGAGTCTCTGAATGGGTCAGTTCCCAGCGATACTGCAGGATAGCCCATGCAGACTTTCTCTCCAATTCTGACAGCTTTTAGGAAGTATGCCCCCTCCATCTTGTTAAACAGATGCTGATAATGATCACGAAACACCTTTTCTATGCATTTCCTTTGGTCATTTTGTTTTCGTTGCTGCTGTTGTTTGGGTTGAGGAGACTGCTGGTTTTTTCTTAGAAGGTTTCACGTATCCTATGCTAGTCTTGAACTCAGTAGGAGGCCAAGGATGACCTGGAACTTCTGATCCTGTCACCTTCCCATTCTGAGTCCTGGGAGTTAGAGGATGAGCCACTATGTCTGGTTTATGCACAACTGGGGATGGAATTCAGAGCTCCAGGCACCCTAGGCAAGCACTCTAACGAATGAACTACATCTCTAATCACTCTAAGATGCCATTTTAAACATATTTAAAATGCATAGGACAATTTTGTGACATCGATTTTTTTCTTTCCACCTATGTGGGTTCCAGAAATTGAACTTAGATCACTAGTCTTTAACCACTGAGCCCAAACACACACATACACACACACACACACACACACACACACACACACACACACACACAAATACATGCACATACAACAAAAGAGTGGCCACATGTGCTAAATAACTAAACAGCACTGAGTGAAAACAGGAAGACTGTTGGTGACAAAATATTAATATTTTGCTATTCTTGCAAAAATTAGACATTCAACACAATATTGGACTACACACACACACACACACACACACACACACACACACACACACACACACCCCTATGAGAGGGCCAAGGTAAGGAACGAGGGATAAGATGAGCCCAGAAAAGGTCAAAAGGAGCTTCTAAGGAGCCTTGTGCAAGAATTAGCAACGAGATTCGCGTTCAGTCAGTCGTTTTGAACCTAAAGTCAGCAGAAGAAGCAGATTTGTTTGTGGGAGAAATGGAGAGACAATGTTCCCAAGCTAAACTAAAGTCCCAGCAGCAGAGCTTTGCCATACCCACAGATGAATGCTCAGTACAGCAGATGAATGGGGTAGCTCTGGCTACCTCAGTACAGCAGATGAATGGGGTAGCTCTGGCTACCTCAGTACAGCAGCTATAGCCTAACTCTTAGAAACAGGAGTCTGTGTAAACAGCTAAGCTGGGTGAGATAAGGAGTAATATCAGATTGCTTTTTATTAAACAGAAAACACAATGAATGATGCTCGATCTTGTTTATCCCAATATAGTGTGAGGTTAAGGGACAGGGAAGATGTGTCACCTTCATCCAGGGAGCAGAAGACAAGTCTGAGGTTCTGGTCAGGGCTGATCCCTCCGATACTAAGGTAAGATACGGAGAGCAGAGGAAGCCCTCTCTATAGAAACCACTATGCCCCCACCGATAACGCTTGAGAGTCTAACATGGTGAGAAGTGGAGGCCTCGTGTCAGAATGGCTCTTTTGGGTAAACACTGTCCTTTGAGAGACACCTGCAAACAAACGTATCTTTCTAATCTTTTCTGAGAAGAGAGGAAGCAGCATTATAGCTTTAAAAATGTCCATGAAAGGACCTCAGATCAGGATGAACTACACCCAGAGAAAGACCTTCTCTGTAAATAGAAAAGACCGCAAGGACAGATGGCTTCATGACACAGGACCCAGCCAGAGCAGATGCAGGGAAGCTAGCGGATGAGTCAGGAACATTCCAGAACTCATTGTGCACTCTGAGGAGGGCCCGAAGGAGGAACATTCCAGAACTCATTGTGCACTCTGAGGAGGGCCTGAAGGATACCCAAACTTCTCACTTATTGGCAAGTGAAAAGTCGTAACTTAGTAGAAAATATATATATATATATATATATATGTATATATATATGTATATATATATGTATATATATGTGTGTGTTGTATACATTTTATTATACACTATATATAATTAATTATAGTACGTAGAGTAAGTGCTTTATGGTTTATCTTCTTTCTCATGTTGAATACTTCAGAACACGCTAACATGAATAACACATGTTAATAAACATTAGCCTATCCTAAGCAGGAAGGTTTGATGACACTTTCTTACATATTTTGCAAATTCCTTCCATATCTGCTTTTAGAGAATAGGCAGATGGGCTCTCGACTCTGTTTTGCATCCAGCCTGTTGGGATAGGTTTTGAGTGAGTTATGTGTAAGAAGCTAATGGTTTGTTCAAGTCTATGTATGACTTACACGGAAGTGAAGGGATGGTGGACAAAAACGAAAATGAAAATGTTTTGAGATGCGATCTAGCTGTGCAGACCAGGCTGGCCTCAAGCTCATCATCCTCCTGGCTCAGGTTCTCAATGTTGGGATTTCAAGCATGTGTCATCCACCCTGGCTCTAATTTATCCTTTAGAGCATAACATTCCTAAAAATGTTCTAACTTTCAAGAGTGTTTTCGGAGATTGCTACAGAGAAATATCAGGAATGAGTGGACTCGGATATCAAATTATTATGCTCACGAATGCAAGGCAAACAGAAGAACCCGTATGTTTCGAAGTCCACTTAATTTTAACTAGGTTCAGCAAGCAGCTACAAAGAAGGGTACTCATTTTCCCAGAGACTGTTTTGAAGCATTCCCCGTTCAGAATGTTTGAGACAGGTAGAATACACAGACAGCCAAGTTCCACCTAGACAAGGACACGGGGCTCTTCTGCCTAGCGCAGAAAAGGGCTGAGGCAGGGTGATTTGGAAAGGCTAAGTAATCAGAACAAAAGGGGGCATGAGAGGCTCGGCCAGTGAAGGACATAGAGCAAAGCCATCAGGCGGGACTTGGCGTGGCAGATGTACCAGCTGGTTTTGTGTGTCAACCTGACATAAGCTGGGGTTATCACAGAGAAAGGCACTTCAATTGAGGAAATGCCTCCATGAGACCCAGCTGTAAGGCATTTTGTCAATTATCGATCAAGCGGGGAGGACCCAGCCCATTGTGGGTGGTGCCGTCCCTGGGCTGGTGGTCCTGGGTTCTGAAAGGAAGAGGGGGGGGGAGAGGGAGGGGAGGAAGGAAGGAAGGAAGGAAGGGAGGAAGGAAGGAAGGAAGGAAGGAAGGAAGGAAGGAGGGAAGGAAGAGAGAGAAGGCAGAGTAGCCACAGGACAAAATGGAATCTGACACTATGATTCCACACTGTACCTTTACAGGTTGTTATGAATGTTCTTAAGGGATGGATGTGTACTGGGCTTTGTATGTATAGGTGGGCAATTATATCTTATCAATTGGATTTAAAAATAAAAGAAAGAAAGAGAAGACAGACAGACAGACAGTAAGCAGCACAGAATTAGCTCCTGCCTTCAGGTTCCTGCCCTGTTTGAGTTCCAGTCCTGACTTCCTTTGGAAATGAACAGCAGTGTGGAAGTGTAAGCTGAATAAACCCTTTCCTCCCCAACTTGCTTCTTGGTCATGATGTTTTGTGCAGGAATAGGAACCCTGACTAAGACAATAGGTTTGCGATAAAGAAAGCAATCACAGGGCTGTTTGGTGCCTCTCCTTTCTTGCTGATGAAAAGGAAATGGAGGAACCCAGTGGTCCAGACCATTAAAGCAAAGACACTAAAGGATGATGTATGCGCATTATGAAAGCTTGGATGGTTTTCCTAATCATGGGGCAGACCACCCCAGTCGAGCCAACACGAAGCTGTGGACTCTTTAGCTGTGCCTGCCCTTGGGTGCTCCCGCTGAACCACAGTAGAGCAGAGCAGAGCCACAGCAGAGGCTGGGTCGGGGCAGCCTGCTGGACCTTGCAACCACAACAATTTTTCAGAATATGAAAACTGTCATTGCTTTCAATGAGGCAATGACCGTCAAGCTACACGTAGCCTGAAAGGAACGAGACTTCTAATAGGATCATTGTCACAATAAGTTCATGGGCCACAGAGACCTGCCAAGCAGTTTCAGGGGACAGCATTTGGGTAAGTAAGCTCCAGACCCACTTGAAGTCCAGCAGATTAGAGAGATGTAATTTTATCAGGACTAACTGCCAATCACAGATGGAAAACTAAAGAACACACATCGTTGATGCTGGTAAACTGTGTTTATCAACCAACAAAAAAAATTTCCCCCTTACCTTAAGGTCTCTATGAATTAAACCTTTCGAGTGTATATAATCCACTCCTGTCACTATTTGTTCAAATAACTCCAAAACCAAAGCTTTGTCCTCCTGACTCCGATTTCTCTTTTCCAACCACTGCTGCAGAGTTCCTTTATCACAGAATTCCATTTGGATAAAGAGGCACCGGGTCTTGTATCTGGATACAAAGTTCACAGTACATTAAGAGTAGCAACGAAAATAAAATAAATTCATTTTTTAAAAAGTTCTACCATGCCTTATGAAACCCCAAAGCCTCATGTCTCAGAATAAAAATCTGAACATAAGAAACTTGAAATAAAACAAACCACTTTATGTAAGTCATCATTTCCCAAATATCCAGGGCTTCAATTGTTTACCTATTAAGTAGGAGCCTGTGTATTCCTTAATGCTGAAGATCTTTGATCACTTTTGATAATAGATATGAGTAGTATTAATGGCAGAAATCTTGGGGTTTTTTTTTCACTTTTATATAAAGTAAATTTGGAGCATCTTAATTTGTCATCGGTTAACTGAACATCTGTTTTACACAGGGCACAGAACACTTACGAAGTGAGTTAGCTATTTTCCTCATCACCTTAGGCATCAGAGTCTCACAAGAGGTAGAAGAAAACAAAGAAAGAAACAAAAAACAGGCCTAAGATGAGAGCCCACTTAGAAACTCCAACAGGCGCGCCAATAAATTGGTTGCTGTATAAAGTTGGGGGGGCTGTTTTCACTAAGCACAGTTTCAACACACGAACTAAGTTGCCTTCCATATTGCATTTATATTTTCGGAACACACATATGCTAGAAAATATGATGATGTTGCCAATAATTCGCTTAAAGCTAATGAAGTCTTTTGCCTTCTGATGGTCAGCAGGTCCTAGAGTTCTCAAAGGCACAAGGAGGACCAGGACACTGGAAGAGATGGTGAATGGTAGGTAAGGTCTCCAGTGACATCCGGATTTCAGTGAGAAGCCTGTCCCCATGAAATCTGCATGGCTTTTAAAGGCAAAAGCCAGGTCGTTAGAATCTCCAGTGCTACAGAAGGGGCTGAGCCAAAACCAAGAGTGAGCGAGGCCATCAGGGCATGCCCTGGGCAACTCACCACCCCACCACCGTGGTATAGCTACATTCCAAAGGCGTACAGCCAAAAGCAGTTTCAGAGAGTTTCAGCAGCGGAAGACAAGCCTTTTGGAGTCAGCATCTACGTGTTAAATTAGTCTTTACTCTTACAAACTATAGCACCAGCTATATGAACAACCAGGGGGTCAGGAACACAGAACACACGAGAGCTTAGAAAGAGCTGAGGAAAACTTAAAAGTGTTCTTTTAAAATATTTATTTTGATAGTATGATGTGACTTTGTCTCTGTGTGGGTATGTGTACGTGAATGCTGGCACCCACAGAAGCCAGAGGATAGCCTGGAACTGGAGTTACAGGTGGTTGTGAGCCACCTGACGTACTCGCAAAGGCCATCCAGGATCTACTGATCCATCTCTCCAGCCCATTAAAAAAATGCCTTTAAGGCGAGTTTGAGCTAGGCTTCCTGGAAAGTGCCTGTGAGCACAGTACTTGGGAAGCCCGCCCTGAGGCCAGCCTGGGGTACATAGTGAGTCTAAAACAATGAAACTAAAAGCAAGTTTGGAAGACGGAGAGGAACAGGGAAAGATTATCTCCTCGTCTGTAGAACAGGAGACCATGGAGTCTTCTGAAGGCTGTTCTGGTCATTAATGGGAGGAGCGACAGCCTCCTCTAGTGGCCCCCACACAATCAATGCCAAGTTCCTCCCATCCCATCCCATGCCTTGAGAATTTCTTACCGACTTGTGTCACCGTTTGTGCTGTTCTCGGGATCATAGTCATAGTCCTCTCCCTCCCAACAAACTCGGTATTGAACAATGTTGGCGTGATTGAGTTCTGCTAGTGCTAGTACTTCACGCTTTGCCTTCCTATTTAAAAGGACCCAGAAAACACACGTGCAGTTACATACCCCTGACAGCTACAGAACGCCTGAAGTGATGGAAGGCCACCACCCAGGCTCCCCTCTCTGTTGTCACTGTGGTTCCCGTGACAAGTTTTAGCAAGAGAGCCAGAACTCAAAAGTTCAGCCGAAACCATAGCAGTTCTCATTCACGATGTAAAAGAAAAGACAGTGGCTTAAATGACAGACATCCAAAAGGTAAACAGACATCATTTGTATCTTCTTTCAACTGTCTGTAACAGTTTCCAACAGCTACATCATAGTTGATACTCTGTTTAGAAGATGTGTTAAGATCTTTGGCACTCACAAACCAGTCCCATTTGGGCACCAAGGGTAGGCAATCCAAGCAGCAAGGTAGAACCTAATTTAGAATTTTCAATGTGTGACAAAGATAAGTCGGGGAACTAGTTTGTGCAAAGAAACCAAGATCAGTACAACAGAAGCTTTCCAGGGATCGGGTTCAAGAGCCACGCCGTGCTATTCTCTTGAAATCGCCCTGTGGCTGGCTTTATGTCAACGTGATACAAGCTTGAGACAACAGAGAGGAGGGAGAGCCTCAAAAATGGAAAAAAATGGAGAAAACCACTTTAAACCAAATAACTCAACAGCTTCAGGTTTCAGTCCTGTCTCAAAATGATACAAGCATATTTTTACACTGAAATAATACCCACTGTATGATCGTCATTTCAGAATACACCAAATTCCTGTAGTCAGGAAATTAAGGAGGACCAGAAAGAAATCAACAAGCAATGAAGGACTTCATAAAGACGAGGGTTGGGAGTTCAACACTGTGTTCAAAAAATCAAGACAGGTACTCACTTGGTGTTATATGTAATGCGCTTAATAGCATACGTCTTTCCATCGATTCTGTGTTTTGCTTTGAAAACTTGGCCAAATCCACCCGAGCCAATTTCTTCTATGTCTTCAAAGTCTTTGCTAAACCTAGGTAAGATTGATATCGCCGTTACTCTGAGGTTTAGTGTTTCATGTAAGATGAAAATGATTCTTCCCTTCTTGTTTTTAATAACATATGACGGAACTCCTGAGTTACCAAAAAACACCTTCCTCTTCCTCCTCTTTACCTCCCTTATTAAAAGAGAATTCAATATAACAGATCACCCCCCTGTAGGGCATGATGAAGTATCCTTCTGCAGCGACTACAAAGAAGAAATGACCACACACACACACACACACACACACACACACACACAAGTATTAAAGTTAAAAAGACTCACTCAGTGTATGTCAAAAGTACCACAGAGAAAGCAGAAGCCCAAGGTTGCTTGTAAGACCTGTTTCTTTCCCTCTGTTTCCCCCCATCCCATCCGTAAGCCTTGATGAGCTTTCCGGCCCACAGCACCACAGTCTGCAGTGTTTCTTCATTTCCACCATCTTTACTCCAGCCCAGCCGTCAGTGATGGCTTGCTGACTGACTTGCCCGACTTTAGTTGTGAAAACTCAGTCTGATAGCGTCTCCCTCCCCCCCGAACCTTCTACAAACCTTACCTTTGCATTCAGCAAAAACCAGGAGACCTGTAAATGCCCCACTAAGCGCCAGGTAGCATGTCCCCAGTTCTTTCATCCCACCACGCCGTGATCTTTTGATCTTTTCATTACACTCTAGCACATGCTTTCTCCACAGAAAGGTAACCTTAGGGTTTTCTTTCCATTCCTTACCATACTACTGTTCTTCTTTAACCCTGGCCATATTTTGCAATTACAGTGTGTGTGTGTCATATAAATATGTGAATACAGATACACATGTATATATATATATATATGGGTGTGTGGGTGTGATTGTGCACATGCACGTATGTGTATGTGTGCATGTCTGTGAATATGTGTGTGCATGAGTGTTTGTGTTGCGTGTGCATGTATGTGTGTTGTGTGCATGTGTGTATGTGTGTATGGGTTGTGTGAATGCATGTGTGTGTGTGTCAATGTACGGGGCGTATGTGTACGGTGTGTGCATGTGTATGTGTGTTGTGTGCATGCGTGTATGTGTGTATAAGTTGTGTGTGTGCATGTGTGTGTGCACATGTATGGGGTGTGTGTGTATGGTATGTGCGTATGTGTATATGTGTGTATGGTGTACATGTGTGTGCACATTCATGTGTATACGTGTGTGTATGGGGTGTGTGTGTGGGGGGGGCATGTGTGTAAGTCAGAGATTGATGACAGAGGTCTTCCTTAGTTACTCTCCATCTTTTTTTATTTTGTTTTGTTTTTGATTTTTTTTTTTTTTCGGAGCTGGGGATCGAACCCAGGGCCTTGCGCTTCCTAGGCAAGGGCTCTACCACTGAGCTAAATCCCCAACCCCATTGTTTTTGATTTTTGAGACAGGGTTTCTCTGTGTAGCCCTTGTCCTGGAACTCTCTTTGTAGCCCAGGCTGGCCTTGAACTCAGTGATCTGCCTGCCTCTGCCTGCTGAGTGCTGGGATTGAAGATGTGAACCACCATTGCCCACCTTGTGCTTTACTTTTTGAGGCTGAATCTTCCCTTGAACTAGGAGCTCACTGACTGGTTAAGCTGCCTGCTGACTGACTTCCGTGGATCCACTTGTCTCTACCATGCCCCCCACCCTGGCAGGGTTGGAGTTACAGAGGCATGTGCTGCTACACCTGTCTTTTTATAGGGCACTTGGAATTCAAACACAGGCCCCTCAGGTTTGCACAGCTGAGCCATCTCCCCACCTCTAAATATAGGGATGTTTAAATAGAACCATTTCCCTAATGCCGGTGGCCACCTCAAAACTTTTTCAGAGGAAGAATTCTGTTTGTTCTTACCATAAGCCCACAACAGTGGCAGGTCAGTATCAGGCGCTGCTTGATAAGCATTCAGAATTTGTATGCGATGTTCTGCTGCTTCAAACAGGCTTCCTTCATCTTAGGTATTTGATTTTTATCTACAGAGGATGAGCCCCCTTTCTTTTTACCTCTAGTGAAATCTCGTGTGAAGCTAGAAAACAGGTCTTGTTTCCCTCCCCACGGGCATTTCTCTCCTCCCTCCACACCTTTCTTCCTCCCTATCCTTTCTTTTCTCTATTTTTTTTCTTCTAAATCACTGACATAAAGTACTACTTGCTTTCAGTTTTAAGAGCATCCATGGATGTCGGAAACACTGCTAACATTACAGAGATCTGCATTTGACACTTCCACTTGGATTCCTGTATTGAGTACACTGTAGCTGTCTTCAGACACACCAGAAGAGGGCATCGGATCTCATTACAGATGGCTGTGAGCCACCATGTGGTTGCTGGGAATTGAACTCAGGACCTCAGGAAGAGCAGTCAGTGCTCTTAACCGCTGAGCCATCTCTCCAGCTCCACTTGGATTCCTAAACCTTCCTTCCGCAAGAGACAGTGACCCTCCTCGGACCTGACTAGGCCACAGCTGTCAATTACGCGGGTGAAAATAGAGGTTGTAACTCAACTGTAAGCAGCAGTCTCGCAAGCACGCTTCCCGTTAGACCAACCGCACTTACCTGTCGTCCAAGGTATATTTATTTCTTAGCACTTCATCAGATGGCACTTTCCTAAAATTGAGACAAAAATGGAAAACTCAGACAAAGCAGTAACCTATAGAACTTTAGAGCAGGCACCACGCTACGCACTGGCCATTTTCCGTTTTGCATCAGTCCCCAGAAAGACAGGAAGGGAGTGTTCGGTTTCTTCAGAAAAAACCCCTCCTTTTGATTCCCTTCAGTTCTTTCCTGCCTCTCACTTGCACCTGAGTGTGCTTGCCACTGTAATGCTGTTGTCTCCCTTTCCTCTTCAGACTCAGGATGGAGCTCTCCCGGGTCCCTCCCTCTGACCTTCATGCCCCTCTGATGGTGAGCCATCTGCAGTGAGCTGTTCAAACATCACCTGAAATTAGCCACACAAAGCCATGCTGCCGCCCTGCCTCTTTACCCTCAAGTTTTCAACCTGCTGAACTCCGTCAGGCCAGGAGTCTTGGCTAATGGAGTGACTGGGGTCTTCCTCCTCGTCCCTCGCCCAGCCACTGTCTTCCTGCAGTCAAGTCTACCTTCCCTTCCTAACCTTTCTCACTAACTCTCCCCTCCCCCCTTGACTGCCTCAGGCACCAGAGCTGTGGGCTGGATCAGGTGACAAGTTCCGTCTCTGTACCCATCCTCCTCAGGAGTTGTATTTTGTTCAATGTAGTGTTGGGAAAACACTGATGGCTTCCTGTGACTCCTGCTGTCGCCCCGCCTACAGTTCCAATGACATCTTTACTCTTCAGTGAAAGAAACCAATTCCTAATGGTCTATATAAAATTTGTTCTTCAAAAAACAAGTCATTACACTATCTATATCCCACCGATCTGCCAAAAAACGGAAAACAAAAAACACACTTTCCGTAAAAACACTTCCAACTCCAGATCTTCAATAGTGTTCGAATGGATGTAGTCTCCAGCTACATCCCCAAAGGGCTTTGTGTCTACAGTATACTGTGTGAGTGTGAGTGTGAGTGTGAGTGTGTGTGTGTGTGTGTGTTTCTCTCCTGCTAAATTGGTTTATAGGTTTCAAGGTTTCCACTGCATCTGAACTACCACCCAGATACACATGTCTAACGCTCTGTCAACACCATAGACAATAGGTGAAGCTGACAGACAGGGTCTGAAAGAGACTCCTAGTCTGAAATATGTTCAGTGCACAATGATACTCACACTCCTGATTTCCTTTTTTCTCTGAGACCATTCTGCAACAAAAGGAAAAGGAAACTGTTCAGAGGAGGAGAGCGATCGTCTTAGTTTGGGAGCCGCCCCTTAATCTGCAGGGTCACCAGCCTCCCACATGGCCCACAGGTTTCCCTGAGTCTCCTACCAACCCTTACTGCAAGGCTTGCATGCTGTGGCATGCTGTCAAATGGCTGTTTTGATTTGCACTTTCCTCATCCCTAGGGGCATAAAGCATCTTTTCCCACTTGCTGCCCACTTAGGGGTAGCACATCCCTTCAGACAATATTTATTCTATTGAATCAATCGTCTTTCTCTTACAGAGCTGTAGTTCTTAGTAAACGCAATTTTTATAAAAAAAAAAAAATGGCCTGATTTTTAAGTTTAGTTCTGATTCTCAGTAGGAGTGGAAACTACACCAAATAGTATCCAGTTGGGTGGGCGAGGAAAAAGAAGATAGTAGAAATGTTAAAAAGGACAAGGGTAAGGGCTGGGGGATGGTCCAGTGGCAGAGCTTGGCTAGAATGCCTGAAGCTAAATTTGAATCCTAGCATAAAGAAGGATGAAAGGAGAGGGGGGAGGGGGAGATCAGAGAGGGAAGGGGGAGGGAGGGAGGGGAGGAGGGAGAGATGAGGGAAGGAGAGAAGGAAGGAAGGAAGGAAGGACAGACCACAAAGTAGGTGGGAAAGGATGGGGGAGAATGGGAAAGAATTTTGCACTTGAAGAATAGAAGTTAATATGAGTGAAAGTTAATAAAGAGAACGGAAAAGGTCGATGACTCTGAATATCATAATTTAGTAAGGAGACGTGAAATTGAAATGTAAAACTTATGGAATGACGAAGATCATATTTAAGTGAGAAGAGAAAATAAAATCGGAAACTTCAAGGCTGGTATCGTACCATAGACATGTCCTCGAAATCCCTTCCAGATGCTGACTGAGAAGCACTAGAAGAAAAGAGTAACTCTGATGAATTCAGTCTAGCGGGAGGGAGGTGATAGGGACCAGACCCTCAAACATGCCCCGCCCTCAGCCCACTCATCCCATCTGCTACCCAAACTCACGAGTTACTTGTTATAGACGAGCTGCTGGAAAAGTCACTGGATAAAGATGTGACAAAGCCAGTTTTCTGAAAGAAGGGACAGATAATTTACCCCTCTCAGACGATCCATTGCTACTGCACATACTCTCCCCGTAGCTACCATGTCCACAATCGCAATCACAAAATTAACACATTTTTTTTTCATGCATGTTTGGGGCTAAGTTTCCAAAAGCAATCCTGAGTTGCCACAGAACTTTTATGTCCCCGACCCTTGTGACCCCCATGGTTCGTGGGTCATTGTTGGTACACAGAATGGAGGATCCATTCATTCTGCAACTAGCTAATGTTGTACAAGTAAGTTAACCTGAAGTCAATTTCAAAGGGAATCATAATTGTACAAATTAAGTCTAATTGACAACACATACCGATGGGCTTTTCTCTGACAGCTTCTGATACGCATTTTTGGCAGCCAACTGCTTTGCCTCCTTTTTGTTAGCGCCGAAACCAGTACCATACGTAGTCTGCCCGATTTTGCATTTACAAATAAATCTAGGAAAAATGAGAGTATTCATTCCCACATCGAAAACATTGTCAATGTAATGTACAATTTGAAAATTTGACACGCCCAGGAGTTTAGAACCCCTGCTTCATCGACTTCAGCCTCTGCCTTATCTCAGCTAGGCTGGGACACCACACACACACACACACACACACACACACACACACACACACACCCGTCTTCCTCTGTGTTCTGCTGCTACAGCATCGCGATGGCAGAGAAGGTGGGACGTAGCCTCGTGCTCTCCTGTCTCTTCTGCCTGAGCAGAGTTCACATACCCCAGCAGCAAGACTGAAAGTGGAACCACACTCTCTTACCCCGGGAATGGGATATTTTAATTAAAGAGATGTTTATAAATTATTTAAAACTTCCCAAAATGATTGTATAAAAAAGGAGCAAATATTCCTGGGAAACTATGTAGGAAATGCTTCCGTTTCTTGGCCCACATACAGTGAAACGGTAGAAGTCTCACCTGTGAGGGAACTGGGAGTCGGGGTCACACAGTTCAAAATTTACAGGCAGATTTTCCTTCTGGCCAAAAGAATTGACAAGGCCTATGTAGTTCCCATCTATTAAACCTTGTTCAGAAGCATCCGTGTGACTATCCACCTACAAAGAAAAAAAAGATATGTAAATCCAAATCACGAATTATCATAGGAAATTACCAAATAAGTAACGACGACAACTCACATGTTATGGATTTCCTAGTTATAGGTTCTTATTAAAAATGAACTATATGTCTATCAGTAAAAAAAAAAAAATCTGCAAAAATAAAGTCTTTTAATTAAAAAAATCCTAAATAGCACATTAAACATGCACATATTTTTGGTATATAACATGTTTTGAAATATGCATAGCTGAATTCAGATAACTACCACATATATCACCTTCCAAGCCAACCCCCCTCCTCCTCTTCTTTTTTTTTTTTTTTTTTTTTTTTTTTTTTGGAATGGCACAGACACTTAAAATGTACTTCCCAAGCCATTTATAAATATGCCATTTGTTAAGTCATCCAGTTTCCTTTTATAGCTTCATTAAGAAAAGCCAGGTGAGCAATCTGTTATCCCAGCCCTTGGGAGTCAGGCAAAATGATCAAGGCCAGCCTGAGCCATACAGCAATCCTGAGACAAGCCCAAGCTACAAAGAAAGCCTGGGGCCAACCTGAGCTACACAACCTGAAGCCAGCCTGAGCTACACAGAGAGCCCGAGGCCAGACTGCCTTACCAGCACAGAACACACGGGCCTAAAGTTTTATTTTATTATCTTTATCTTAAAATGTATGTATACGCGTGTGCCTGCATACCGCATAGGACTGCCTGAGGAGGTCGGAAGAGCGCTGGGTTACAGGTGGTTGGTTGAGCGCCCCCAACGCACTGAGAATCTAACTCTAGTCCTCGGTAAGAGCCGTATATACTCCGGACATCTGAGCCCTTTTTAGCCACACATCCCCCTTCTTCTTCCATGGGGAAAAAAAAGTATTTAACACTTTCTAACATGCTCTGTTGGTCTCAGCTTGATGGAAAAGACACACACGCAGAAGCAACATTATTACGATCTCAGCCCTCACTGTTTCCAGCAGATCAGGGTTGGTCCAAAGTTTCTCCTCACTAATCTTACCAAAGGGCTAGATTTGGTAATTCGCTTCATTGATTTTTATTATTGTGTTCTTTTACACAAATTCCCATCATTGCTATTATTGTCATTCTTCGACTTTGAGAGAAGAAAGCTAGCCTATTTATCTAACCTTCTGACTAATTTTTTCCTAGCTTACTAATAAGAGAATTGGTGGTTTCGCTTAGCTACTTTGAATTGGTTGTAAGGATGGCACTTCGAGTACGATTATGCGAGAGTAAGTTGGAAGGTAAAACTTTCTCATCTCACGCACGAATCACACTTCATGTCTCATTCTGCTCCCACGGCTCCAGCCGCCTGGTTTTGACATCGTCGTAGAAAAACACAAAACTTTTTATCATCTGCCTCCGTGATTTTAAAATCCCGCTCCCACCTGTCTTTCCTCCAATCAGTGCCTTCATAAGGATCAGTGTCGCTCATGGTACTTCTGTATTTTCTTCTATTGATGAAATTAATCTTGTCTAATATCGTGCCTTTATTTCATAAAAACTTTCTGTTCAAATATCTTGGATAGCTTTGTTTATTTGATGTTAGAGAATTGTACCCAGGGTCTTGCTCATGCTAAGCACACAGAACACAGAACACCTCTTGCACCTCCCCAGAGACCAAATGAGTCTGTTCTATTGTTGTTGGTTTATGCCATTTACTGTTGTTGGTTTATGTGTCATTTATGCTGTTTGCGCCTTCAGGGATGCCATGTCCAGTATGCTGGCTCTCTGTTACCTCCCTCAAGGAAAGTCATTCTCCCTAGCAGGTCTTGCACGGCTTTCTCTGTTTTGTTTGCCTCCTGAAGTGGAAAGGTCCTGTCCTAGCCCTTGTCAGCCCAGCTCATCTCCTGCCGAACGGTCTCATCTTTCCTCATGCTTCAGAGCATGTACGTTGGTGCTCAGAAGTGCACAGCTTTGTCAACAAATTTCCTGGTGTGTTTCTCACTCAGGAGAAATGCAGATAATAAAAAAGGAAGTAAAGCTTTGAACAAATGGTCATACCCTGACAGTCATAATTTCTCCCTGAGAGAACACACACACACACACACACACACACACACACTCTTACAGATTCCCTTTAACTAGGGGTGGAAGGCAGTCACTCACCTTGTTATCATTATCAAGTATTTCGACAGCTAATTTGGCAGCATTATTTTTCGCCTCCTGCTTTGATCTACCTTCAGCTTCTGGAAATTCCCTCTCTTTTATTATAACTTGAAATGTAAACCTGGTTAGAAAAACAGTATTTGCAACACATTTCAGTTTGTAATTTAGCTAAGGACAAGAGCTCCAGTTGCTACCACCCCACAAGTACCTTTCAGGATTCGAACCCATGCTCACTATAGACTTTAAACACCTACCCCAATAACAATATCTTTTTAGAGCAGGGAGAAGTATATACTTTTTTTCTTCTTCCTTTTTTCTTTTCTTTATTCTTCTTGTTATTTATTATTTATTTACTTACTTAGATACAGAGTCTTACTGTATAACCTAGGCTGATCTCAAACTCACAACAATCTTCCTGCCTCTGCTGCCTAAGTGCTAGGATTATAAGCATGAGCTGCTATGTATGTATGTGTGTCTGTGTATATATTTGTGTGTATGTATGCGTGTATGTATGTATGTGTATATGTATGTGTGTATGTATGTGTATATGTGTGTATATTTATGTGTATGTATGTAAGTATATGTATGTGTGTGCATATGTATGTATGTGTATGCATGTATGTGTATGTATGCATGTGTATATGTGTATACATTTATGCATATGTATGTGTATATGTATGCATGTGTATATATTTATATCTATGTGTGTATGTATGTGTGTGCATATGTATGTACGTGTATGCATGTATGTGTATGTGTGTATGTATGCATGTGCATGTGTGTATACATTTATATCTATGTGTGTATGTATGTGTATGCATATATATGTACATGTATGCATGTATGTGTATGTGTGTATGCATGCATGTGTATGTGTGTATATATTTATGCATATGTATGCATGTGTGTATGTATGCATGCATGTATGTATATATATTTATGTGTATATATGTGTGTGTGCATATATATGTGTGTGTGCATATGTATGTGTGTATGTATGTGTGTGCATATGTATGTGTGTATGTATGTGTGTGCATATGTATATGTATGTGTGTATATATGTGTGTATGTATGTGTGTGTATATATGTATTTGTATGTATGTGTATGTATGTGTGTATGTATGTATGTGTGTGTATGTATGTATTTCTTTAGTGTGGGGGTGAGTTGGAGTGTATATGTTGCCTGTCGATTCATGGTAGTACATGCTTGTTGGAAGTCAGAGGACAACTTTTAGAAATCTAGTCTCTCCTTCCACCATGTGTGTTCCAGAGAAAAACTCTGGTCCCTATGCTTGGCTGCAAGCGTGTTTACTAAGTCATTCTCCAGCCTCCATCTTTCTTCTCCAGGTTACCAGGCTCTACCTCACGGACTCTCACAGGTCTTGGGCAGCTTTGCAATGGAGCTCAAGCACCAACGTCTGTATTGCACCAGAGCAGTCTCTTCTACTTTACAGGAACAGACAGACTTCTTATTGTCTGTCTGCTTCTTTTACTAAGTCCTGAACTCAGGACTTGTGTGTTCCAAGCACATGCGCTACTACGGAGCTACACATCCACTTCCTGGAACATACGTTCCTTCCACCCTTTTATTAAAGTGTGTGTTCACTAGATTGTATGGTCTATGTACATGCCGGGGGAGTGAATTGCCTGTGCGTACCCAGAGGTCAGAGAAGGAGTCCAGGTAAATCCATCCGTCTCTGCCTTATTCATTCTCTTACAATGGGGTCCCTCACTGAACTCAGAGCTAGACTGGTAGCCAAAAGAGTCCCAGCCATCCTCCTGTCTCTGCCCTGCCCAATGCCGGATTTTCAGGGGTGCTCTTAGGCACACTCAGCTTTTTATGTGTGTGCTAGGGATTCAAACTCAGGTCCTCAGACTTACACAGTAAGAACTCTTACCCACTGAGTCATCTCCCTGGACCTAACCACACCTTTCCTGAGAGCGGCCTACCTTCTGTCGTGTGGAGGTCCTGTAGCAGAAATTTCTTTATATATAATCTTTACTTTGTGTATCTGGGAGAATTTGTTAAGTTTGTCCACGTAGAAACCTGGTGTATCACTGGCCATTTTTCTTCCCCGGTGACCTGCGAAGGAAGAGGCACCTACACATGTGACACTGACAGACATTAGAGCTGGTGTTTCCAACCCACTATTAGGAGACCACAGGAGACAGGGCCTCTTTCTGCGGGACTCATCTCAGCCCAACACGAACTTAGAAAAAAAATTATGTCAAAAAATCTTTCTTTCTCTCCTCCTAGACCATATGCTTTCCAAAACTACTGGCCCTGTCCCTTCTTCTACTCCTGGCTTCCAAGAAGTGAGATGTTCCAGTCTGTCCACCTGCCTGAGAAAGTGTAAAATGTACAGGAGTAGAATTACAGCTTTTATGGTCAAAACAAGGAGATATATATATATATATATATATATATATATATATATATATATATACACACACATGACAACGTATACACATGTGCACACATGCACAAACTATGTACACACACGACTGAAGTGGAAACTTAAGGGTTCTTTGGCAAGTTGGTTGGATGGTGCTTTGTTGGGGCAAATGCATGAAGGAGCAAATGCTTAGCTGAAGAGGACACAGGTAAAAAGAAGTTCTATTAAAACAAGTGAAAAGACACGTGATAAAAGATTCTTTACTAACAACACACATGTACTGGTCTACTTTACATGTGCAGTTGAACTACATTTGTCCGGACTCCATACAGAGAAATGCACCAAACAATTTCCGATGGCACGTTACAGTTTCTTCTCACTTCCACAGACTCGGGTTGATCGGCAGAGTGACGTCAGATGCAGGTGCTGAGGCAAAACTAATGGAGGACACATAATGTTTGGAGGGATAAAAGTGGACTCGATAGACAGCAATGGGGCTGAGCTTGACTTGCTTCTGAAGCTAGCTGTGCAATGCCTGTAGGTGTTATGCCTTCCCTGATCTTCGCTTCCCTGAGAGAGGCACAGCTGAGAACTTCTCCTGGTCCCTCCTGATGACTTCGTGCTGAGACTGAGGCCTGGCTGTCTCTTCTAGGTAGTGTCACCGCTGCTGATTCCTGTTTGCTATCCCAACTCTACCAAACAGAACTACTGGTGCATCCATGAAGCGTTTGTGAGTGGATCGAGCTGCTGCTGCTGCTGACCTGTGAACTGAACTGCCAATTTCCAAACAACACAGACAAAAGTTACTCCAAAGAACCTTTCTAAACAGGTCCACTTCCCTCATATTCTTTCTTTCCCACTACTTCTGATGATGGGTGGTGGGCTAAAAGAAAGGTTAAAACATTTAAGAAGCATCATTAAGGGCTGGTGAGATGGCTCGGTGGTTAAGAGCACTGACTGCTCTTCCAGAGGTCCTGAGTTCAAATCCCAGCAACCACATGGTGGCTCACAACCATCTGTAATGGGATCCGATGGCCTCTTCTGGTGTGTCTGATGACAGCTACAATATACTTATATATAATAAATAAATAAGTCTTTAAAAAAGAAAAAAAAAGAAGCATCATTAAAAATAGCTTTCAAAAAAATTAAAATTACACTTGACTGTGTACCTATACGTACAACACTCATACACATATAACTATGCACATACACACACACACACACACACACACACACACACACACACACACACACACCTATGTAGAAAATAGGCAAAGAACTTGAGTACTATTTCCCCAGTGAACACAGGGCAGTGGCCAAACAAAGAAGTGAAATGTTCCCAGGAGAAAGGAAGGAAAATGTTTCTGGGTAGAGATACATTAGGCCTGATTTAACATTATACAATGTTATCAATATTACCAAAATATCACCTAATGCCTAATCTAGAAGTTTTTGTTTCTATGTATCCATTTAAAAACGAATTGGAAAATTTAAAACATTAGGCTTAGTGGGTTTGGAGACAGCTGCTCTGGTGTGTAGCATTCACAAAGCCCCAAGATTGATTCTCAACACCACATGAAATGAAATTTTTACTTTTTAAGCAAAACTCTTCACATTGTAAGGATTTTTAAAGCAGTGGTTCTCAACCTGTGGGTTGTGACCCCTTTCACAGAGGTTGCCTATCAGATATTTACATTATAATTCATAATAACAACAAAATTACAGTTATGAAGTAGCATCAAAATACTATGGTTGAGGTCACCACAATATGCGGGTGTTAAAGGGCCGCAGCATTGGAAGGTTGAGAACCAGTATCTTAAAAGCATCATTCTAGGGGTCAGGGATTTAGCTCAGTGGTTAGAGTGCTTGCCTAGCAAGCGCAAGGCCCTGGGTTCGGTCCCCAGCTCCGGAAAAAAAAAAAAGAAAAGAAAAGAAAAAGAAAAAAGAAAAAAAAAAGCATCATTCTGATCTTCTGAGAATCCCAGTAGCTCATTCATTGTCATATCCAATAGTTCAATTTGGTCACTTGTTCCCACCTCCATCCCCCCCCCACCCCTTAGCTTAGGGCTCTGAGACACCTGTTCTGTGGGTTTCCTCTGTTCTTTCAAGCTGCGCCATCTCTGCCTTCTTCCCTGGTTCCTCTTCATCTTCTTTTCATCTAAATATTGTCCAGGGCCCAGTGTGCAAGCCTCTTCCTACTCTGTATTTACCTTCTCTCCTGGTGATCACCTCCAGGCTGTGACTTTACATTCTACCTACACAGTGATGGTTTTCACCAGGGTTGGCAAGGTGGGTCAGCAGGTAAAGGAGCTTGCTGCAAAGACTGACCATCTGAGTTCGATCCCTGGGCCTTCAGCGTAGAAGGAGAATCGACTTCCACGAGTTGTCCTGTGACGTTGACAGGCTCCCTGAAGCACATGTATACACACACACACACACACACACACACACACACACACACACACACACACATAATAAAAAATCTAAAACTAAATAAATAAGTAATTACAGCTGGAAAGATGAGCCCACAGTTAAGAACACCGATGCTTTTCTAGAGAATCCATATTTGGTTCCCAGCACCCACGGCAGGCAGTTCAAACCTCTTTGTAATTCTAGCTTCTGGGGATCTGGCTGGCACCTTCCCTGGCCAACAAGGGAATTGCATTCCTATGCACATATACATAGATACCTAATTTTTTTTAAGTAAATATTTTTTTTATGAGTGTGAGTACACTGTAGCTGTCCTCAGACACATCAAAAGAGGGCATCGGGTCCCATCACAGATGGCTGTGAGCCACCATGTGGTTGCTGGGAATTGAACTCAGGTCCTCTGGAAGAGCAGTCAGTGCTCTTAACCACTGAGCCATCTCTCCAGCCCAATAAATTATTTAAAAAAAAAAAATAACAGTTTTAACTGGAAAAAAGGAAGAAAGGCACAAGAATTATAAGGGCTTGGTACAGATGAATAAATGAGTCCATCGGTGAATGAATGCCAAGGTACCTTCTAATCCACGCTCCCAGTAGTTGGAACACTCTATTTTATTTACCTCTCAGGATGGGCTGGCCTTCTGTGATGCTGCAGGGGCAACTAGTATCACTCCACCTCACAACCATATTCACAGGTGGGACTGCTCTATAAAGGAATCAGGATGCTCACCAGGAAGCAGGTTCGGCGGGGATCTCAGTCGCTCGCCCAAAGAGCAGTCCATCAAACGCTACCTGCCTGTCTCACCTATGTCCTGAAGACCCTGGTCTCTCTCTTCCCTAAAGACTGTAGGGCCCCAGAAGGCTGAGCCCCTTCCAGCAGCTGCTTCCCATAAAACATGCATGATTATATATCACCTTAGCACACGATATATAAAAGGAGCAAACTGCAAACACTGTTTGGGCCCCTCCAAGTCCACGGGGCAAGCCGAAGAACCTGCACGGTCTGCACAAGATTCTAAGGCCCCGGGCACTAGCTTGGAGAGTATCTTTAACTTCTAGGAGGCAAGGCACGGTTAGTACTGAAGGTGCAACAGGGACTCTCGTTTCTCTAGAATCTAAGGTTATTTATGAATTATCATCCTTTTAACATACATGTCCCGGAGCACCTATCAGGATTAGGTGCTGGGCTTATACAAGCCAGAGAAAACTGCTCTTGGGATCTTACTGGTAGAGGGAAAAAGACAAATTCTGGTACTAAGTACTAGTTGAAAAAATTGAGAAAAATACGGGGCCGGGGGCGGGCTGCAAGGGCAGCGTGGAGTTTGAAGCTTAGGGAAGGCTACTCATAAAATTGGCCCTGTGAGAAGGATTGATTGATTGGATAGACAGAGAGATCTGTCCATGAAGTCATTTGGGGGAAGGGCTTTCCAGGAAGTAGAAACAGGCAGTAGCAAGGCCCAGGAGTTGGAGGGCACTCGGCTGTGGCCCAGAAGCACCAAGGTCTGATAGTGGTGGGCACAGGGGGGAGGGGGAGGTGCCTGACCATAGGGGGCTGGTGTGAGGGAGGTCAGAGCCGGAAAGCAAGCCTCAGGGTCAGACTTGAAGGAAACTCGGGTGCACAGAGAAGAACAAGGTAGAGGATGGAACAGGATCCGGTTGTCACAGAGGACCGCTAATTGGAATGCCATAATTGTGCACTGAATTCTGGGCACTAAGTCTTGGCCCAGAATTCAGTTTCCGGGTCATTCAGGCTTCTATATTTCCTTCCAGAGTTTCAAGTCATCAACTTGTCATTTTCCTTCTGGGTCCCTTTTCCTGTAACTGTTATCCAGGAGTGGGAAAATAGCCCGGGGTCTTACCGACTTTCTGGATCCGGACAATGGCCCGTGCCCTGGCGCAGGACTCGAATTGTGCTTTAGGTGCTGCCCCTAAAATCTCGTCGCCCTCCGATCACTGTCGCTTCTGCCGGGCAAGTCCAGGTCAGGCTAGTTCTCTCTGTTTCGTTTTCCCGGCGGACTCCGCCTTCCCGCACTGCTCCGCCCCTCCCGCACCCGCGAGAAGTCAGGTGGGCGTGTCGCCTCTGTTCCCGGGCGCGGGAGCCAAGGTCCGACCGAATTCGGTTCAGCTACAGTTACTGCCAGCTCTTTTGCTGGCTATCAGGCTGGGAAGGCTCTACCGGAAGAGGGAGGAGAAACTCAAGTCTCCTGCTTGTCGTGCGTAATAAGCTCCTGGATCAATGATTACAATCTACTTTTCAAAATAAACTTTTAGGATGCAACTGGACACATGGATGCTACCGAATCCCAGTGTACAGTGGGAGATACTGAGTAACTCGAAGAGGGACCTGCCAGGCTATGTCTGTGACAATGTACGTTCAGGTTTGTAAATATTAGTCTCCTTCCCTTTCCACACTGCTGTGTCAAGGAGGACACAGCCTTCTTGACAAAATTGGCCAGGGGGTTGAAGGAGTCTCTCTTCAATCTATTTGTCTAGACCTTAGCAGGTACCTGCTAGCCCCTTGTTGCAATACCACCCTCCAGGCCAGGCCCCTGTTAAGATCCACCTGCCCCCTGAAGAGCCACAAGGAATATCTTATCACAAGGCAACCCAGCAGTCCCTGGTTAATAAGGAACCTTGCCTGTGCTGGAGAGATGGCTCAGCGGTTAAGAGCACGACTGCTCTTCCCCGGAGGTCCTGAGTTCAGTTTCCAGCAACCACATGGTGGCTCACAGCCATCTGTAATGGGATCCGACGCCCTCTTCTGGTGGGTCTGAAGACAGACAGCTACAGTGTATTCATATACAGAAAAATAAATAAATAAATAAATAAACGAAAGAACAGGAACCCTACCTTCCTGTCAGACTGTAACACACTCCCAGAATCAAACTTGCTAGCCCAGGACTTGAGGGTTTAGCTTGTAGCACACTGCCCAATGGTACATCCCCGTGCCTACACTCTGAGCTAAGCATCATCCCTATGAGGAGAACTCAGGAGCTAGAATTAGAACCAGGAAACTCATCTGAAACAACATCTCAACTAGTGAGAGGTGGGAAAGTCCTAAGATAGCCTAAGTCTATACTTTTCTTGTGGCGTGGATTCTGGGTGTAATTTGAGATATCTAATGTGAAACCCCAGTGACCAGATCAGCCTGTATAAACTCCCACTCCCCACCATAGCTCCTTAAATGAGAACTTGACTACCTAGGGAGACGTTGACAGCAAGATCTCTGCAGGAATTTCTTTACTGAACCTTCACAAGGGATGACAGTTACTCTCTCTTCCCACTCCATTCCGCATTTCCAAATATCCCCTTATCGCCGTCATTTCTTCAGGTGTTTTCCTGTTGCTTTGTTTGATGGTCAGGGCCAGGGTCTGATTGAAGCCCTAACTGGTCCAGAACTTTTAAAACTAGGCTGACTTCTCACCTGTAGTGAGCTTCCTGCCTCTTCCTCCTAAATGGTAGGACAATTGAGAAGCACCAGATAGGATAATCTTTCTGGAATATTCTCTACATTCTCCTGATAGTTTATGGCCCCGCAACAGAAAAATCTGCATGGTACAAAAACATACACTTTAGCTTTGACTCAAAGATTGTATTAAGTAGCAGTATAATGTCTCTTGTGCAAGGCACACGCCGAGTAGAATACGATGAATTTATCTGGAATCGACTTGCAGTTGATCAGTGCAGAGTCAGGCTTGGATTTCACCCACCAATAAGTCTGAGGTAACTACTACAACTACTGGATCCACAGGGAGAAGTTTCCTAATGAGAAAAGCTAAAGAAAACTTACACACGGCATTTGGAAGCCCATTTTGTCAGCCCCAGAACAACACACTGACAGCAATGTTCCAAAGAAGAACAAACTTTAATTCGAGCTCAAAAAATGTCAGCTATTACCACCATTCCTAGATCTACACTGTTAATAATTACATTACATGTTTATTGTCATGCAACTGTTTGAGTGCGTTATTATCTAATTATATAAACCCAGTTATTATTAGGGAAAAGAAGACATGTGGGCCGGCCAGCTTGGCCAGAATCAAGCCAGGCAATATGATTCATACTTCAGCTTGTCTCCAAGGGAAGTGCCTGCCAGGCTCTCTTGGAATCTTTCATCCATTTCCTGGTTCTGGGTTTCATTGAACAAACTTTTCCAATCACCAACTTCACCTACAGCACAGAAAGCACAAAAGACTCAGATATATGTTAAGGTATTTCTTAATTTTATCCTCTGTTCTACCCAAATTTACCCTTTTGGTTTTTTTTTTTTCTTTTTTCTTTTTTTTCCGGAGCTGGGGACCGAACCCAGGGCCTTGTGCTTGCTAGGCAAGTGCTCTGCCACTGAGCTAAATCCCCAACCCCAGCTACCCTTTTGTTAATGTATTTTTCTTCAAAAGGTTAAAAAAAACAGCAACCGCATAGCTGTGTTGGCTTGAATGAGAATGGCTGCCACCATAGGCTCATATATTCCAGTGCTTAGGGAGTGGCACTGTTTGAAAAGATTAGAAGGTGTGGCCTTGTTGAAGTGGGTGTGGCCTTATTGGAGGAAATGTGTCACTGGATATCCGCTTTGACATTTCAGAAACCCAAGCCAAGCCAGTGGTCTGCAATCTCTTCCCACTGCCTCCAGATCTGGATGTAGAATTCTCAACCACCATGTCTGCCCGTGTGCTGACGTGCTTCCTGTCATCCTGATAATATACTAAACCTCAGAAACTGTAAACAAGCCCCGATTAAATGTTTTGTTTTATAAGAGTTGCCACAAGCCAGGCAATGGCGGCACAGGCCTTTAATTCCAGTGCTTGGGAAATAGAGGTAGGCAGATCTCTGTGAGGTCAAGGCTAATGTGTACAGAGTCAGGACAGACAATGCTACACAGAGAAATCCTGACTCAGAATCTAACAAGAGGTGGGGAGGGAGAGGGGAAGAAGAGAGGGGGAGGGAGAGGGGGAGAAGAGAAGGGGAGGAAGAGGGGGGAAGGGAGAATGGGAAGGGGAGGGGGAGAGGAAGGAGGAAAGGGAGAGAGAGGGGAGGAGGAGGGGGAGAGGGTTGCCACAGTCCTGGAGTCTCTTCATAGCAATAAAACACTGACTAAAACAATTGTCTTAAAAGAAAACAAAACAAACAATCGCTGTAGGCATGATGCTTTTCTGCACCGTGTAAAGGCGATCCTCGTATTATTCAAATGCTGATTTCTTTGCCCCCAAATCTGATTGCCCTAGGACATGCCACTGTAACGCTTATTCTAAGCATCTCTTGGTTCAAGTTTGGGTAAGCATTGCTCCCCGTTTATTCTCTGACTTGTCAATAAAAGCTGACCAGCTAATGGCTAGGGGAATAGAGAATAGAGCTGGGCTTCCACCAGCCAGGGGGATGGAAACAGAGCCTGGGTGGTGGTGGGGAATGGGGGGGTTGAGGGGGTGGGAGGTGGGAGCAAGGAGTCCTGAGAGACATTGTGGAAAAACACCTGAAGTCCAGAGAGCCAGGCCAATACTAAAATGCTAGTACCTTGGTGATTTTGGCTGAGAGGTAGCCAGATTAGTCCAGAGGATCAGAATAGATTATTAACTTCCCAGTTATTGTGCTGTAAATCTTAATTAAATAAACCTTAGCGCCCCCGGTCTCATTTATTTGGAAACTAGCTGGGATAGAGATAAACTGCTACTTTTAAAAATGAGCCCACAATTTTCTTGTAAGATCAACACTGCCCATTGCGGCGTCTCCATGGGTGGTGTAGTAGCTATGGCGGGCTAACCTTACACATCTGGGCGAAGAAGACTCCACCTCAATGGTCAACCCACATTCTTTCCCAACATCTGGGGTCTAAAATCTTATAATTCCTCCTTACTAAAGTTTCTCAGCTACCCAAGTACATTTTTAAAGTTAACATTTTACTTTGGGTTTGGTTAACATGTCAGACACTGAACTTTTGCTTTTTGAGAAATTTAATACTTTAGCCAGTTATCCAGAGGCCTAGGCAGGAAGATCATGCGTTTAAGTCACTGGGGGCTACATAGTAAGTTCCAGGTCAGCCTGAGCTACATGGTGAAACTCTGTCTCAACAGAGGTCCAAACATATTTTCCTGACATATTGTAAGTTTGCTTATCAAGCCAGGAGATCTGAGTTTGATCACTGGGACCCCTGTCATAGAAAGAGTAGATTGACTTCTACAAGTGGCCATCTGACCTTCACATGCATACCATGGCATGCACATGTGAGCCTACATACATACACATACACACATACACAAATATACATACGCACAAACATACACACAGAAGATAAATAAATGCATGTAAAAAGTAAGTTATTTCTCTCTGTGGAATCTTTGGATCTTATAGTTCAAATTGCAAACCCTGTGTTGCAGACCCATTGAAATGTGTGCCGATGACATGGGCTTAACAACATGAGGAAACAGTTATGATGCATTAAGGAACTGAAACAGGACACAAAGCTGTCCCCAGAGGTCATCAACTATACCCAACAACCACAACAAAGGCTGGGCGGAAACACACCAAGAAGTAAAACCTGGCTGAGGGTGGGGGTGGGGAGAAGTTTTCATTTTTGATGTCACCTGTGATTTGTGTTTCATTGTCATGCCCTTCCATATTTTCCTGCCCTTTCGACTTTCTACAAGACACCCCAGGTGTACTCCATTCGTTATAGGAGTTTTTCCTATTCTGAATAACATTTGGTGAACCGTGTGTTATTTTCCCCCTTCCGAAAGCTAATAAATTCAGGCATGAGAATCAGAGTTGTACAAGGATCCAGCTGTGGCCAGGTTCTTATTCAGGCTATTTCAAATGACTACTTCAGTTGACAAAGTAACCGAAGAAAGTAGACCCAGCTCTAATCCTGAAATGCAACAGTGTAAAAAAGCCAGACCCTGGGGCTTCAGCTTTCTACTACATTGCAAATTTAAGTCTTTTGTGTCCTTTTTGTTATAAAATTTAACCCCAACCCAACATCCCAGTACATAACCAGTGTCCATATTAGCTGTGGTCCCCCTTGCTGTTCCGAGTGCTCATGTGGCACATGAGATGACTCAGTGGGCACAGAGGCTTGCCCCAAAGCTTTAACAACCTGAGTTCTAGCCCCAGGTTCCATCTGGTGGAGGGATTAGACTGAATTTCAAAAATTGTCCTCTAACCTCCTCATACACATACACACACACACACACACACACACACACACACACACACACTAAATGCAATAAAATGTTAAATATTGTTATATTTTCATGAAATATGCAATAAAATGAAAGTGGAAAGTCCCAACTTACAGAATTATAAACGTGGGTAAGAACTTAGAGTACTTTAATGAAATTAAGCAAACCATCTGCCAAGTACCTAATTACCTACCCAATGACCATTTTCTTCTTCTCTATTAACAAAACTCTGATTTTAAGTGAGTTACAACCCACCTAGCTCAAGAAAGAAAGCTACATTTGCAGCTACTGCTATGGGAGAGAGACGGTAAGGAATGCAAACAGCATTGCACAGGGCTTGGCGGAAGGCTCCAGAAGGGGGCTGGTTAGCTAAAGTACAGGGTTCCTTCCTTTCCTGTTTCCCTTCTCCTACCCAGAACAGAATGTTGGAGCTCAAGCTGCCATCTTGCCATCACTGAGCCCTTAGTGCAGTAAAGGACAACTCTGGGCTCCCTGGGTCCTGAATTCTTTCTTATCAAGGGAGAAAAAAAAAAAAAAAAAAAAAAAAAACCTAAAATCCTGTTTTGCTTCAGACAAAGTGATCTGGCTTGCCCGTTAAGTGCAAAGTCACTCTGAAGCCACACAACACCCCCAAAATGAAAGCAAGGTTACCTTTGCGGAAGAGGAAGGGCCCGATGGCACCGTGTGTCTCCTGGGATTTTGCTCGCATCGCCTGGAAGGTGCTCTGGGCCGAGATGGTTTTTATTTGTGCATCGGTTAGAGAGAAACCAAGGAATTCAGAGATCTGTTTTATTCCAACAACCAAGTTCTGGGGGAAAATATTTGAAAGACAAACACCTCTCAGTGGGATTTGCTGAGGCCACGACTCTCTTACATCAGCAGTGTCCATTTATTTATTTAGTTTTGAGACAGCTTGTTATGTACCACGGCTGTCTCTGAACTCCTGCCCCTTTTACCCCTTCCTGGGTAAAAGGCATGGATGGGGAAGTAGGTCTCTCTTCCTGCACTCTCCTGGCTCCAACCCATTCTCACACACCAGCCGCAACCATCCTCTCACTCCTCTGCTCAGATGCCCTGGGTGAAAGCCAGTCACTTTAGGGGGCCTGCTCTGCTGTTCCTCACTTTGTTACCCAGGCACGTGACACACACTTGACCCCACTCACTGCACCTGCCTCTTCTGTGCATGCTAATCACCCCCAATGCACTGCTACCTGGGGTCTGTCTGTCTGTTTATCCATCTGTCTCTGTGTGTCTGTGTGAATCTGTGTGTCTGTCTGTGTGTCTATGTGTGCATCTGTTTCTGTATGCATCTGTGCCTCTCTGTGCGTATGCGTGTGTGTCTGTGTGTGATGTGGTGTATGCGTGCATGGTGTCTGTGTGTGTCTGTGTGTGTCTGTGTGTGTCTGTGTGTGTCTGTGTGTGCATCTGTCTCTGTATGTGTCTGTGTCTCTGTGTGTATGCATGTGTATCTCTGTGTGTGGTGTATGTGTGTGTGTCTGTATGTCTCTATGTGTATATGTGTTTGTGTGTGTGGTGTTTGTGAATGTGTGTCAGCTTCTTGGCCTTTTGGCTAAGATCAAGTATGAGTGTGGGTCTGTGTGTGCATGCATATCTATGTATATTTCTCTGTGTGTGTATCTCTGTGTCTCTGTGTGTGTGTGGTGTATGCGTGTATGTATATCTCTATGTGTGTGCCTGTGTGTCTATGTGTATGTGTATCTGTGTGTGTACATGTGTGTCTGTGTGTGTGGTGTTTATGATTGTGTGTCTGTGTGTGGCGTATGTGTGTACCTATGTCTGTGTGTGTGTGCATGTGTGGTGTGTGTGTGTCTCTGTGTGTGTCTCTGTGTGTGTCTCTGTGTGTCTGTGTGGTGTGTGTGTGCATGTGTGGTGTGTGTGTGTCTGTGTGTGTCTCTGTGTGCATGTGTGGTGTGCATGTGTGGTGTGTGTGTGTGTCTCTGTGTGTCCGTGTGGTGTGTGTGTGCATGTGTGTGTGTGTGTCTCTGTGTGTCTGTGTGGTGTGTGTGTGCATGTGTGGTATGTGTGTATCTATGTCCGTGTGGTGTGTGTGTGTGCATGGTGGTGTGTGTGTCTCTGTGTGTGTCTGTGTGTCTGTGTGGTGTGTGTGTGCATGTGTGGTGTGTGTCTGTGTGTGTGTGTGTGTGGTGTGTGTGTGCATGTGTGGTGTGTGTGTGTCTCTGTGTGTCTGTGTGGTATGTTTGTGTCTCTGTGTTTATGTGTGGTGCGTGTGTGTGTCTCTGTGTGTCTGTGTGCTGTGTGTGTGCATGTGTGGTATGTGTGTGTCTGTGTGGTGTGTGTGTGTGCATGTGTGGCATGTGTGGTGTGTGTGTGTCTGTGTGGTGTGTGTGTCTCTGTGTGTCTCTGTGTGTCTGTGTGGTGTGTGTGTGCATGTGTGGTGTGTGTGTGCATGTGTGCATGTGTGGTGTCTGTGTGTCTGTGTGTCTGTGTGGTGTGCTCCCACTGCTTTCCTCAGCTTGGAATGTCCTCCCATAGCTACTTACTTGGCTCACGCCCTCATTCCATCCCGTTCTTTAATCAGTCACAGCTTCTTCATGGCAACTCCTCAACCACTATGCTCTTGGATTGATCCAGCCTTCCAACCGTCCATTCTTCAGTTTTCCTTCACATTCTACACACAGGCCAACCTCCTTGTGTCCATTACCATTGGGCATAACGACCTTTATTCTAGAAGCTTCTCCAGGGCAGTGAACCTTGTTTAGATTTTTCACTGATGTATAACTTGGGCCTAAAACTGTGCTGAGCCACCTCTGACTCTATGTTTGTTAACTGAATAAACAAAAGCACTCTCTCGAAAAATCACAACCAAATGCATGTTCGATTAAATTAGCTGAGACCTACCTATTGTTTCTTCAATCGCTAACACAGACTGTCCATCTCAGGCAGGAGAGGACGCTGTTATTAAGCTGCAAACATTACTTTATTTGCTAAGTAAACAAATTAAAATCTTATGTAGAGTGGGCTTTTTCTAGTTTTGTGTTATGTATCTAGAACTTTTTTTTTTTTTAAAAATTGTACACACTGTTAGCTCACACAACCAGACATTCTAAATACATGCTCTGTACTGCCCTTGAATATTAATTACCATAATCTCACCTCTTTCAGGTCTTCATATAATATGAACTTCACATTTTCCTCATCAATATGTTTGTTCCAATTGATTGCAAAATCAAAGTAACTTCCCCAAGAAACTAAAAAGCACAGGAGAAAAAAAACTGAGACACTGTACATAGCTGAGGAAAACAGACCACGCCTGTGGGTGAATGGTCAGTCAGGAGAGATTGTGCATACTACAAGTCTGTCTCCAAGAGGTAGATACACATGGCTCGCTGTCCTCATCCATTCATGTCTTGCTCCCTCGAACATTTTCCCTTAAGGATACAACTGAGCAAGTTGTAAGAATGATCTGATCAGAGCCATAAGATTCCTCAGAGATGACGAGGTAAGAGTTTCTTTCAGCATACAATTCAAGATTACGTCCATCCTTGAGGAGAAGTCATCATGTCAGGAGCTTGGTCAGCTCATCATGATGTCCATAACGTGTTCGTCTGCCTCTAGACGTTGGATTTCAGAATTTTGCAAGGAAGAAATCCTGTCCAAGTTATGGCTGTCACACCTTATTGCTAATCAACTGAGCAGAAAGAATGAATGTAGACAGTGGAAGAGATTCTTTATGTTGTCCCACAAATCACAAAAACCATCACTGAATGTTCCCTTGTGTTACATACGTGTGGAGCGGTATTATATATGTATGGACGGTGTTAAGGATTTGCTGTGTCTGACGCCATGATGTGTTTCTAGACAACCGAAGCATGCTCAACGGCACTCCTAGTGAGTTTTCCTTGCTGCCACGACACGATCCAATATTTTTCTTTTCCAGGGAGCTGGTACTGTTTGTAGTGTCCACGTATGCGGAATGCTGTGGGGTTTGCTATATCGAACACCTTTAAAAATGGTGGTGTACTGACTGTTCTTCCTGAGGTTCTGAGTTCAAATCCCAGCAACCACATGGTGGCTCACGACCATCTGAAGTGAGGTCCGATGCCCTCTTCTGGTGTGTCTGAAGACATCGACAGTGTACTCACATACATGAAATAAATAAATAAAAAAAAATGGTGGTGTATCGATACAACGTGGAGTATTAAAATAGAGATGCCGATATCCGTGGCATAAGTGAACCTGGGAGGCATCATGCAGACTGATAAAAGGAAATCACTGGTCACATCCACATGTTGGACCCTTTTAAAGGTTGAATGATAGAGAACGCAGGATGGTGCGGGAGATGGGGAGGAAGGCGACGGGTCGATGTAAGTCAGAGTTACACCGTTGATGTACCTTTGGAGCTCTGAGTTTTGTAAGTCTAGTGAGCTAATGTACGGCACGAGGACTACAATTAGGAACCCAGTGTTGCTGAATGAACTAGTGAACTAAGGGCACAGCAATCGGACATGCATCTCTATACACAACAAAGCGGCTGCGTGACGTGACTGCTTGACCTCGGCAATCAGTTCACACGTGTACGTGTAGCAAACACAGTGTCCACCTTAAACGTCACTTAAAGATCGTTTTAGGGACGCTGGTTCTGTCGTGTGAGAGCCCTTTTCCTGGGGAGAAGCAGCATGCATGGCTACTCATCCCTGAGAGAGAACCCACAACAAACCACCAAAGTTTCTGGTTTCTGCTTCTTCCAGACCCCGGTTTGTTTCAGGGTCTTCTTTTCAGCTCAGTCTCACTCCCTCTAGAGGGACTCTCAGATTTCATTATTTTAATCTGAGAGAAAACTGTGACACCACATGTAGCATGTCTTAAAGAGAACAGACAAGGGGTTGGGGATTTAGCTCAGTGGTAGAGCGCTTGCCTAGCAAGCGCAAGGCCCTGTTCGGTCCTCAGCTCAAAAAAAAAAAAAAAAAAAAAAAAAAGACAATATCATCTCTTCTATGGTCATTTAGCTACCGTTAAAAAGAGATACATGTAGACCTCTGGCCACTGTACTCATAGACCACTTAAACAAGTGGGGTGATTAGCAATTGGCCGAATAATTTTGTTTGTTTTCTCAGCTGTACAATGGGCCTTACTCTGGTGGGTCATGAGTCTTAAGGGAAAGCACTCCTATACAACAAACACCTAGTTTAGTATCGGAAGAAGCAGTAATAGTTAGAAATTAATAGTTACTATTTCATCATGTAACGAGGAAGGGTTCACAAGGCTCCATAACTCCCCAAGGGACTTAACAGTTAATAATGGGGCTGGAGAGATGGCTCAGTGGTTAAGAGCATTGACTGCTCTTCCAGAGGTCCTGAGTTCAAGTCCCAGCAACCACTTGGTGGCTCACAACCATCTGTAAAGAGAGCTGATGCCCTCTTCTGGTGTGTCTGAAGACAGCTACAGTGTACTCATATATAATAAATAAATACATTTAAAAAAACAGTTAATAATGATGGGTGGGGGTGTGTCATTTTTCTCTGTGGTGTTGCGGTGTTGTGGACTGACAGGGTGCCACGTTGGAATGGCTCGAGGACAGCTGGTCAGAAAATAGATGGGGGCAGTGTGGAGCCCCTGAGATAAATTAGTGCTAGTTCCAATGGCCCACTGGAGCCTGAACTAGCGAGAGAATGCCAGGTACCGCAAGAACCGTTACGCCAGCAACACTGTGGGTATAACCACACACACACAACCACACACACACACACACACACACACACACACACACACACACACACACACACATCGCTCCAGTATAGAACTTCCGTCCATGCTTATGCAAGTTACTGTGAATGGAAGTTACTGGAAACGTTCTCCACAGGTTCAGATATTTGGATTCTCGGTCCCAAGTAGGTGGTGCTGTTTGGATAGGTTTAGGAGGTGTGGCCTGGCTGAGGAAATACGTCACTGGGGGTGGGCTTTAAGATTGCAGTTTGAGACATGAGCTCTCAGCTTCCTGCTAGCCACCATGCTTCTCTTTGTCATGATGCTCTCTTACCCTTTTGGAATTGGAAGCTCAAATAAACTCTTTCTTCAATAAGCTGTCCTGGGGGTTGGGGATTTAGCTCAGTGGTAGAGCGCTTGCCCTAGGAAGCGCAAGGCCCTGGGTTCGGTCCCCAGCTCCGGAAAAAAAGAACCAAAAAAAAAAAAAAAAAAAAAAAAAAGCTGTCCTGGCCATGGAGTTCTATCACAGCGACAGAAAAGTGACCAGTGTAGCAACCCTGTTTAAATTCAGCAAGTCACATGTGCACAGAAAGCGTGGAAATAGGGAAAACTGTTGGGAAGAAGAAAAGTTTCAGTGGGGAAAGGAGCGGGGACAAGACAGGTCATGGGGAGAGGGAAGGCTAAAATTCATTATACGAATATGTGAAATTATCAAGGAACAAAAAAAAGCAATAATTTCAAATAGTAGTTGTCGATAATTAGAGATAAGATGTTTACATAGTCTAATAAAAATGTCTTAGGTGTATCTTTACAAGTTTGTGGATTTTTCTTTTTTATCTTGGTTTTTTGGACACTGATACAGTGACTTGAGGTGGGGGGAAAAACAAGAAATACTTTTCTCCACTACTCTTAAAAAACTTCTATGACCCCTCAATATTCATGGTCAACAAATGAGCTCTCCAGAGCAGTGGTATTCAACCTGTGGGTTGCGACCCAAGTTGGGTGGTGGTGGTGGCTCAAAAGACCCTTTCAGAATGGTCCCACAAAACCCCACGAAATATCCGATATTTATATTACAATTCATAACTAGCAAAATTGCAGTTACGGAGCAGCAACAAAAATAATTTTATGGTTGGGGGTCACCACAACACGAGGAACTATATCAAAGGGTCTCAGCATTAGGAAGGTTGAGAACCATTGGTCTAGAGTATCTTTGAAACCAGAGAAGCAGCGCACAAGCTTGATGCATGAAACTGCTGGTGGTGGTGCTGCTGCTGTAAAACCTCATTTAAATGTAACCTTTCGGGTCTTCATATATCTTACCTCTTTATATTTTCGTATTTATGTGTTCACCTGTTGAAGATGAAATTCTTTTATTAACAGTCATACCTTGTCCCTTTATGAATTGTCTGAAGAATTCATCCCAAGAGGCATAGCTTGGAATATCGGGGACATCATTATGGAAATGAAAAAAAGACACTGCTGTATCCTTAGGGTTTCGAAACATCACCAATATCTAGAGAGCAAAAGCGAAGTTAACTTATGTAGCTTTGTGCTGCACTGTGGAAAAGAGAAACGGTGAACAGTGTCATAATTGTGTCAATACAGAGAACAAGAGGGACCATGCTAAATCACGGATGGGGGAAGGGAAGAGGAAGAGCAGAAGAGTAGCACCGAGAGCACCTTTGCTAATAACGAGTTTCCTAAAAAGGCAAACAGAGACATTTCCCTAGCAGAATCAAGAAGGATGACTTGAAAGGTAAAAATCCCAAATAAAGCAAAAAGTTGCAAACTAGTCCTTAAGGTCATGAACGTGAGGTGCAGAGGCTGCGTGTGTCTGTGAGAATGCAGATGGAGTCGGATCTCTCTTTCTCGGGTCTGTCTTCTCCAATGACCTGCGATGCCCTTTGGATGATAAGCGTGAAGGGAGTGTTGTAAAGAGAAGACTGAATCCCTGGGGACCCAGGGACTGTGGGAGGGGACCCAGGGATTTTGGGAGGGGACCCAGGAATTGTGGGAGGGGACCCAAGGGTTGTGGGAAGGGACCCAGGGGTTGTGGGAGGGGACCCAGGGATTGTGGGAGGGGACCCAGGAATTGTGGGAAAGTGCATGGCTGCTCCGTGTGCATTGAGGGCCTCAGACACATCCGGGCATCCTAAGACGTAACTGAGCACCGGGCTGAACTATGAGACTCTACAGTAGACGCGGGGTAAAGCAGAGCAGATGTCAGGTGACTTTCTGAAAGGGGGAAGACACACCCCGCACCCACCCACCCCACCCCCACCCTGGAAAGTTTCTTGACTAAATAAATTTGAGGCCCCTGTAAGCAGCAGCTGAACCCAGCAGGGGGCAGTGACTCTGCGGAGTCACTGAGGAGGCGGGCTGCTAGTCAGGTGTTTTCGGCCGCTTTCCAGAGCTTTTGTGGACTTCGGTTTTCTGTGAGAATTGGAAGGCTACAAGCAATAGCAGCTGGGTCCTCAAGTGCAAAGGGCACTAGCTAATTCATGGGAACATACCTAGAGATGTTTAAACTAGGGTGGGAGAAGTCGAGGCTGGGAAGAGTAGCTCCCGGTTTTTATTCCATCAGATTACAGAACTATGCAAGGCATCATCAGACCTACCCTACGATCTCTCCAATCAAAAGGGAAGAAAAGGGTTGGGGATTTAGCTCAGTGGTAGAGCGCTTGCCTAGGAAGCGCAAGGCCCTGGGTTCGGTCCCCAGCTCCGAAAAAAAGAACCAAAAAAAAAAAAAAAAAAAAAAAAAAAAAAAGGGAAGAAAAAAAAACGCTTTGAAAGTGTCCTTACGATGTAAACAGGTATAATTCTAAGACACCGGGACTGTCCCTTGAAGCTGTACCAAACTTGGGAGCATCTCACTTTCTCTGGTTCTCCGTTGAGAATCCTACACTCATACTCTTAGGTTTTTCTTCTCTATCTGAAGGTTTTTCTTTCTGCTAAAATATCTTGATTTTGCTGTTATTGTTGTTTAAGACGGGGCTCCCTGTTGCCTGGCCCGAAGTTTGCTATGTCCACCGCACCTGCCCCTGTCTCTTGTGTGCTGGGATTAAAGGCATGTGCCACCATATTAAAATATCTTCAATCAAATCTCCAACTTTGCATCGTGCTGACCTATCCTAAAATATTTTACTCCATCAAAGTCACAAGTCCTGGTTAGGCCTGGGTCCGGGCCCCTACAACAAGAGAGGAAGGCTGAAGATGTCACCATGGAGCGGCAGTTCTGTCCCCTCACTGTTGACAAGCCTATCACAGAGATACTCGAGCAGTAATCAAACTGTTCACAGTAGCAAAGAAATGAAGCCAGTCCAGACGACCGTCAGCAGATGAACGGATGGAGGAAATGTTCACAATGGAATTCTAGTCATCTACGAAGGAAACTGAAGTCGTTGACGCTTGCAGGAAAATGGGAGCAACTGGGAAGCATGTTAAGCAATGTAAGCCAGATTTGTATAAATAGCACACACGCTGTCACATATAGTCAGAATCTGCAAATGAGTGTGTGTGTGCATGTGCGGGAGAGAGTATATGTGTTTATGTGTGTGTGTGTGCATGTGAGGGAGAGTGTTTTCTCACATATATTCAGAATTTACAACTGAGTGTGTGTGAGTGTGTGTGTGAGTATGCATGTGTGTATGTGGGTGTGAGAGGGAGTATGTATGTGAGTGTGTTGTGAGAGAGAATGTATATATATGTGAGTGTGTATGTGTGTATGTGAGTGTGTGTTTGAGTGTATATATATATATATATATAGATGTATGTGAGTGTGTGTGTGTATGAGAGAGTATATCAATTGTAAAGCCGATGATAATAAACTACACATTTCCTCCTATGTATTATTTTGACACAAGCTGAGATGCATTTGGCTTAAATGGAACCATAGCAAAACATCCGAAGAAAGAGACAACAAAGGAAATTCTACATTCTGCCTCTCGCACACTCAAATTCCACCATTACTGGCACTGCCAAAAGCAAGGTCAGAATTCCAGAGAGATAAAAGGGTAGCCTGTATATACATAAAAATTTCAAATTTGCACACACATACATACAAGCTAAACACTCATACATAAACAGAATACAAATAAATCTTTTTATATGTTTCAAATTCACTCACCTTGGCTTTGCTCTTGAAGACAGACTGTGGTAGCTTGTCACAGTGGAGGTGAGTTGTCAGTATTCTTGGTGACGGAAGCCGTTTCATCCTCTACAAAATACACACCATACAGCGAGGGTGTGTGTGTGTGAGAGAGAGAGGGTGTGGATTTGTATATGAGAGACATGCATAAGAGAATGTATGTATGTGTAAGAGTGTATATCTGAGTGTGTGGGGAGAGGGTGTGTCTGTAAAAGCGTGTGTGTGAGAGTGTTTTAGAAAATGTGTGTATGAGAGATTATGTCCATATGACTATATGCTTGTAAGAGTGTGTATGTGAGTGTTAGAATGTGTGTGCGTGTGTGTGTGTTAGAGTGTGTGTGAGTGTTAGAGTGTGTGTGTGTGTGAGTGTTAGAATGTGTGTGTGTGTGTGCGTGTGTGTGTGTGTGTTCGGTCACTAAAAGCACGGTATCTAAGTGGTGGCTTCAAGCACTCTATAATTACTTTAAATTCTCCTCCCCTACATGTTTTTCATGGAGAAATCATAAACAAATCATTAATCTCATTAATTATTTTATTGGATCCTGCTTTCCATCTTAAATTGTTGTGACTTATCCTTTACCCTTTATAACAATCACATCGAATTCTCTCTGTTCGAGCAAGTTCAGAACCTGTATTTCACTGTTTTGTTTAGTTCTATCTCTTCCGTATCAAGGCCTTGATAGAAATATTCAAGTCTCCCATGGTTCCTAAAAATCCTAGAGATCTACTTTTTAAACTTTTCTTAGTGTGTATGATTGCACTCCCATGCAAGCACATGTATATATGTAAATGTAGAATATATATGTGTGTATATATATACATATATATACATACATACATACACATTTCTATGTATGTATGCTTGTGCATGCACTCCCAGAGGCCACAGAAGACACTGAGTGACCTGCTGTGTCACGGCCCACACAGTGTTCTTTTGAGACAGTCTTGGACTGAACGTGGAGGTAGGTTGACAGCCAGAAAGCCCCAGCAACTCCCCTGTCTCCATCCCCTACAGCATTATATATTATATATATATATTATATATATAGTATACATATATACTATATATATATAATACAGTGGAATTATAGGAACATTTGGCCTTTTATGTGGGCACTGAGCTCTAAACTCTGGTCTTATGCTTGCACAGCAAGAGCCCTCACATTATCTTTTTAGCTCCTAAATATATTTTTTCCCTTTTATGGTTTTCCAAGACAAGGTTTCCCTGTGTAGCTCTGGCTTGGAATTAGTTCTGTAGACTAGGTTGGCCTTGAACTCAGAGACCACCTGCCCCTGCCTTCCAAGTGAGGGGATTAAAGGAGTACCATGCACTCAAATATCCCAACAAAATATGAAGGCCAAGGTTTCCTAACTATCTGAGAAGTTATTTATGAAATGTCTGTCCATTTAAGGACTGTAGAATAATTGATTTTTTTTTCTGTTAGCTATTTCTACTGAGAACTAAAGAGAACAAAGTTTTATGGCCATGTGTGGGTGTGGTGGTTTATGTCTGTAACCAGCACTAGGGAGGGTGAAGCAGGAAGTACACATAATAAACTCCAGGTCACAGGATACCCTGTCTGAAGAGCAAAGACACAAGTGCCACTAAGTGGTGGAGGGTTTTTAGCTCCAAATCAGCTCTTTATAACTGCTTCTCAGAGGGCAAGTTTGGTCAGCTCCACATTTGAGGAGATCACTCAAAGCTTTGTAAGCTGTGCTATATAGCTTTGGTGACAAAATAATTTGTAGTTAATTCCGTAAGAACTTATGAATACTTTGACTTAAAGAAGGGGGAAAATCTAGACTTTGACAGTGAGTCCAAGTGGTGATTTGTGGTGCTAATGGCTGACTTACACTAAACTGTCTTTCCTGGTATTTGAAATAACTTAGTTACATCCATCCACACCAATCTTTCCAGGCCGATATCGGAGCCTCTATTTTAGAGATTAAGGTTAGGCTTTGAGGCTTTAGATGCTTTGTACAGCATCAAATAGGTGGTCATTTTCAGATTAAGCGATAGTTTACTGTTCCTCCTACACCACATGGCCCCAAGTAACACAGGGACTCATGCAGAATGACAAAGTAGGATTAGAGGTATAGACAGGAAAGTATTTGTCGCAGAACTAGATAGATAACACTTTATTCCAACAAATGAGTAACATAGCCAAAGTGTAACCAATAGGAAGACTGGCTGTACGTAGGGCTTCTTCAGACAAGTTTGTATGTGTCTCACAGGAAAGTTCTCTGAAGATAGAATTACTATGAGCTTAAGCTTACCTTCTCACTGATTTCTGTTTAAAATTAAAAGGCGCACAACATTTTAAAAAGTAGACATAACTAAATTATAATTGAAATAGAAATCTGCCTCTAAAGTATTTGAAAAAAAATTTTCTCATAAAACTTCAGATATAAAACCCCAAAAGATTTGACAGAGTTCCAACATTTTTCTGGCAATTCTGGAGCTAGCAAGTGGGTACTATATTACAAGAACACAATTGCACCTCATTCTGCACGAAGAAGTGCGCGCGTTCGTGCATGCGCGCGCACACACACACACACACACACACACACACACACACACACACACACTGCTAATAGTTTGCTCTTAGTTAACCTTCAACCTAGATGTCATCCACACAGCAAACAGAGGCGCAGGGAGAAGGTTAAGTCTAGATATCGTTGATGTTTACCAACTGGTTAGGGTTGATCAGAGCTGCCATGTATCCAAATGTTAAATACTGTATCCCAAGACCTGGTTGCCCCATTTGGCACAGCCAAGTTAGCTCACAGCTAATTCCAAAGCTGCAGGAAGCTTCTTCAAAACTTACTCCGAGCACCAGTGATGTGGCTTAGGGGCACACCAGACAAATGATGGTCTTAAAGAGAGAAGCCCAGAGCCACCAAAGTCAGAAGACAAACCTTGCCTCCAACTAAGGGGAAGAATTAGCCACCATAGACACCTGTTGGTCCTAGGAGCCTACAGACATAAGAGCCAACTTCCAAAGCAACAATGGGACTTAAAAGTATCAAACTTCTAAGCTGGGTATAACATATAAAGAAAAGGATAAAGTGTCTAAAGAGAAGGAGAGATTGTGTACACACACACACACACCATCACACACACACGGACACACACACACACGGACATATCCACACACGGACACACACACACCAAACACACACACACACACCCATCACACACACGGACACATACACACACGGACACATACACACACACACACACACACACACACACACACAGAAAACAAAAAAATGGGAAACACAATGTCACAGGACACTTGGATTATTTATACTCTTGCTGTACTTACCATCATAAAGATTATTATAATTTTATCTATCCTTTTAAAAGAGATCAATGTAAGACAAACTTGAAAAAGAGAGAGACTGGAAAATCAGATGCTAGATTACAGGCCATCAAACAGAGATTAGAAGATCTGGAACAAACAACAACAACAGAATAGATAGTTCCAGAGGAGAAAAATCCCCCAAATCAGAATGGCAACCCATAGAGATGCAATGTATTAAAAATAAGAATCCAGAATCTGCTCATGGATGATCCCTTAAGACCATGTCAAACAATAAAATATGTTTCATCTTATAGAGTTTGGAGAATTGAGATAAGTACATATTTTGATACGTCTTGCAACTGATGTATATATGAAATTCCGAGGGGCTTCTGCCCTACTTCTGAAGGGGCTGATTCTGAGATTGCATATTTATTGGAGATGACAACTGTTTTGGAAATGCCTTTGATGACCGAAGCTAATGATGCCCAGACATATATCTGTCCTACAGAATACAACAATTTTATGAAGCATGTGGCATGAAGCCTATCTGCATAAAGCTTACAGTCCTACAGGTCAAGCCACTATGGGAATATCCAACAAATGTTCGATGCAGTGCTCAGAGAACAGAAGGGAGAGAAGGAATCCTGGGGATCCAGTACATGAGGCTTTGCTGACTTTGGTTGTTCTATTGGGTGAAGGATGTGTGTCATTATAAAGAGGTTGGTTAGTAAATGGTCGTGATTAAGAAAAAAAACAAAATATAAGAGATTAAACTCTTTACTTTCCCATTCTCTATCCTTCTTTCTTTGATAAAAGGAAGGGGATTGAGAAGAAAAGGGGGGATATAAAAGTATCATAAAGGAAAAATAGGATAAAAGGGTTATCAAATCTACTCTCCAACTTAGAGTTATTGCTATTTTTCTTTTTTCTTTTTTTTTTTTTCGGAGCTGGGGACCGAACCCAGGGCCTTGTGCTTGCTAGGCAAGCGCTCTCCCACTGAGCTAAATCCCCAACCCCGAGTTATTGCTATTTTTAATAAGGTTGTTTTTTTTTTTATACATTGCTATGGGTTATTGTATATTGATACAGACCTAAGGTTTTCATTGGTATAAATCTTTGTATATGGATACAAAATTTAAGGTTAATTTTGTTACAACTTAAGATATGAATATTTCAACCCTTTTATAGACACTGTACCTATGCAATTCATTTAAAAATACAAGGTTTAATTCCAGTCCCATTAAAGCTGCTATTACAATCTGTTTAGGATATTTAAGGGGCTGGAGAGATGGCTCAGTAGTTAAGAGCACTGACTGCTCTTCCAGAGGTCCTGAGTTCAAATCCCAGCAACCACATGGTGGCTCACAACCATCTGTAATGAGATCTGATGCCCTCTTCTGGTGTGTCTGAAGACAGCAACAGTGTACTTATATATAATAAATAAATAAATCTTTTAAAAAAAAAGGGTATTTAAGAAATACAAGTTGATAGACAGTCAAACTCATGGTCATGTCAGGTACTAGTCTAGATGATCACAGAAATATACATTCTAGATTGAACAGGTAATAATAATTAGAAACAAGCAAAGTTTGTTTGGTCAGATAGATGATCTTCCAAAACCTCAGGGATTCACAGAATATGGCATTTAAAAATTTATTTTATTAATTTAAGGTCTTTTAGACATTGAAACATGTCAGCTCCTGGCAGCCCTTCATTCCATTTCAAAGAAGACGATGAGCTTCAAAGGACTCCAGTTAGAGGCAAGCTAGCCACTGGGCAAAGAAAATGCCTTAACTTCATCTCCTGACCTAATGCTGTCCCAAATGGGCAAACTTAAATTCAGGCAAAGGCTAGAGTCAAGCTCTGCCAAGACAGTGTAAGCAAATCCTTTATAATTACTACTTCACAGATCTTCTGTCAGACATACTGGGCCCAAAGGCTGAAGACAGATGCTACAATGTTATAGAGACATGTTAGGGGACCGTTCAGCCATCCAACTGTGTCTGTCATGGCTATAATTTTGGGAGTTGCTTGCCTGTACTTCCTGTATATTCAGGTAATATTTACTTCCTTCTCAAGTCACTTGGGGTTGGGGTCAAAGACTTGATAGTCATGATCTCACATTTAAACTAGAATAGTAAGTGATTTAGGAAAAATGTTTAAGAGTCTAAGGAGATGCTTTGAGGATGGTAAATGCAAATGTTGAAGGTTGGAGGACTTGGAAGCTTAAGTTGCAAGAAGGTGTTTAAAGGTTAGTAGATGAAGGTTAGAGGGTTTAAAACGTATTTTATGAAGGTTGGAGGAGATTGCAAACTGGTGTTTTAAGGTTGGTAACTGAAAGTTATGAACATTAAAGAATTTAAATGCTTGAGACGGTAATGAAAAAAATAAATGATTTAAATACAAAACTCTAAACCCCCCAAGTAGGATAGATTAAAAAAAAATACTTTCTCCCAAGTTTCCAAATACAAATGGACTGAGTATTATAAATATAATTATTACACCATAGATTTCATTATTGTTTGATAATTGTTCTTGTTGTATGTAGTTTATTATTGTAAGAAAAAGAGTCTTTTATTTAGAAAGGGGAAATGTCAGGATTTGCCTGGTGCTGCTATGTATTCAAATGTTAAATTCTGTACCCCAAGATCTGGTTGCCCCAAGACAAATGAATTCTTAGGTACACCAGCTTTTGTTGTGCAAACCTCGTTTCCCAAGTTAATTGGTCCATAAATGGATAAAGCTTATGTTTGGGCAGTAGAAAGAGAAAGGTGGGTTTTCAGTTAGCTAGCCGGGAGCCGCAGGTAGAGAGGGAGGAAAAAGAAGAAAGCACAGGGAGAGAGGAGGAAGTGGCCATTAGAGGAGATGGACCATTAGCATGTGGCCAGGAGAAACAGCAAGTAACAAGGGACATGTGGCTGGGAAGTAAGTTAGGACAGCTCTAAAACCTGACCAATCTAGGCTTATAGCCTGTGAATAAAACACTGGGATTTTGTATCTTTTACGCAGGATAGCTAGGACATAATGATTTATTTTACACCAACTCTGCCCCTGCTGCCCAGAGGAGACAAGCAGTGATGCCATAAATCTCAGAGACAAGAGGGATCACGGCGGGGGGTGGGGGGGTGGGGGTGGGGAGTGGGGGTGGGGGGTGGGGGGGGGAGGCAGGAATAAACCTTGAAATGACTGACCTTTGTTTTCCCCTCCCTATACTATCAGTAAGCTACGGGAAGGCAGCTCTTTAAGATGTTAATCCACTATCTTCTCAGGCTAATGGTTCTCTTGAATGAAGCCGAGACTTAAAATTCAGTTCATGGCTTTTGGCTATTCTTGGGCGGCACAGATCCAGTTACACTAGGATACCATGCCTCATTCACTACACTGATTTTTTTTTTTTCAATTCTATTTTATTTTATGGGCTAGAGAGACGGGTGGTTTAGAGCACTTCTTGGTCTTGCAGAGGAACAAGGTTCAGTTTTTAGCACACCCATGGGTGTGCCGTAGCCACCCATAACTTCAGTTCCGGGGTATCAGACACCCTCTTCTGGCTTTCACGGGCACTGTGCATGCACATAGCGCACATATATGTGTGCACGCAAAACGCAAATAAAATTAATTAATTAAATATAAAAATGTTATTTTCTGCGTGTGACTAAATTACTTGGATGTATGTATGTGCACCATGAATGTGTCTGGTGCCAACAGAGGCAGAAGAGGCTGTCAGATTCCCTGGAGAGGTTGTGAGCTACCATGTGGATGCTGGGAACCAAGCCTATGTCCCCTTCAAAAACAGCAAGTGCCGTTAACCTCTGAGCCATTTCTCCAGGCCGACTTCAGGGAAGGTTCTGAAGTGGAGTTAGAATCTTCCAGGACGCCTTGGCTACTGCAACAGTCATTTAGGTCTTTTCACTACAGCTAGACTTTTCTTCGACAGAGAGGGCAACTTTCCTTTCATAATTGGCACTAAGATCAAATAGGGAAGGTTCTAGAAAGAGCCAGGGCAACATTTTACATTCACATTAGTGTAGCTGGAGAAGCAGAAAGCTTCCGCTGAGGTGTTAATCCCACCGGATGAGAATAAGACTATCACCAAAATCAGAGCTAAATTTGCAATAAGCTTTGGTCAAATATTGCCCAGTTTGATGAATTCTGGCCAGGTTCGTTCCAGTGATCCCAGAAAATGGTAACAAGTCACATTGTGCAGAGGCTTACAAAGGCAAACCCATAAGGCTATGCAGTTCCCGTCAGGTCCAGTGGGGCCTGACTGGTCTCTGTCTGCATGCCTACACCCAATCAGAGGCAAGCATACATCCTGATTGGTCTCTGCCTGCATGCCTCCCGCCTACACCCAATCAGAGGCAGGCATACATCCTGAGAATTTCCTGTGGTCTATATACTTCCTGCCTACACGTGGTCAAACACATTCAGTGCACTTGGGTCAGACAAAGCTGTCTGGGGAAATGAAAACATGTGGCTTGTCGTCTCACACAAACCATAGATAGCCTTCGGCATCTCAGGAAGTATCTGTCCTGGGGCAAGGGGCTTACAGGTTAGAGGCACTTTGGGTTTATGGATCCCTTAAACACGTTAATTAAAACTTAAAACATGGGGTTGGGGATTTAGCTCAGTGGTAGAGCGCTTGCCTAGCAAGCATAAGGCCCTGGGTTCGGTCCCCAGCTCCGAGAAAAAGAAAAGAAAAAACAAAAAACAAACAAACAAACAAACAAAAACTTAAAACATAACTTTGGATCTCATATGAGGAACAGAAATACCACATCTCTTAGGAGAGGAAAAGAAGCCCCAAGGATGAGTTTCCTTCAGTGGCAAATCCTCACAAATCTAGACTGGTTACTGGGTGTAGTGGAACATAGCTACAAGCCCAGCACTTGGGAGGAAGGCAAGGGGGTCAATAGCTTAAGCTCATCCTCGGCTACAATGAGAATTTCGGGCTACCTAGAGCTACATGAGACCCTGCTTTAAAAAAAATCTTGACATAGAATAAAAGCTCTGATCAGCATTACAGGGAATGTCCTATTATAAATGGTTTCTACTGTATAGAAACCATTTGAGATAACTTGTTTGAAATGAAACTATGCGGGGCTGGAGAGATGGCTCAGTGGTTAAGAGCACTGACTGCTCTTCCAGAGGTCCTGAGTTCAGTTCCCAACAACCACATGGTGGCTCACAACCATCTGTAATGAGATCTGATGCCCTCTTCTGGCATGCAGGCATATACACAGGCAGAACATTCTATACATAATAAATAAATCTCATGTATAGTTGTATATAGAGCACTGACTGCTCTTCCAGAGGTCCTGAGTTCAATTCCCAGCAACCACGAGGTGGCTCACAACCATCTGTAATGGGATCTGATGCCCTCTTCTGGTGTGTCTGAAGAGAGTGACAGTGTACTCACATTAAATGAATAAATGAATAAATAAATAAATAAATCTTTTTAAAAAAGAAATTAAAATATATTTTCCTGGAGGAACAATCTCGAGTGTAACGTGAAGCGGACCAGCCAACAGTTCAAATCCCATTTCAAGCATAAAACAAGCCTGTTTGCACGAAGGAGGTAGGTAGCAACATTGGCACATAAACTAGAAAAGATCCTGACCCAGGACGTAGTAGGTTTTTTAAAGAAAGCTGGGCACATGTTAGTATCACTTCCTAAGGCAATACCAAATGTCCTCATTGGGAGCAAGGTTATATGATATTTGGCTGGCTTTTCTCTCGGTGTCCTATCTCTTCCCTTAGTAAAAGCTCACGTCTGCTCTTCTGGCCCTAAAGCCAGAGCCCCCTATGTCTGAGCCTCCATTGGATGCCCTTGAGCAAGAACAATCCTCCGCAAGTTTGGGACGCTGGGCCTTAATGGCTACTGAGTTCTCTTCTGCCTCTCAAGGTGTCTTGGGTGGCCGCCTGCACCGGGGTTTGGTGCTTGCCTCCCGCTTAGCCTCAAGTTCTCAAACAGCTGCCATTCAAACTTCGTTTTTCTGCTACTTTCCCCAACACATGGAAATGGGCTCCCCTTTACCTTTGGAACCTTGAAGTTTGTATTTGTCATGCATCTAGAGTGTGGTCACTTACCAGACGCTGTTCCCGAAAATCCCTATACCCTGGTTTCTTATGTCTGCTCTGGGGAGGCTTGGTGGTGAATGCTTCCGGAAGTTTTACTGAAATGGTTCCCCCTTGGTCCAGCCTTCCTTCCTTTCTGTATTCTGATGTATCTGGGGTGTCTAAGTACAAGGCCTCAAAGCAGAGTCTCCCACTGCTCCCTTACTCATGGGCAGTGAGCGGAGCTTCCTGAATGCTGGTGTCCCAGTCAAATCTGACGGGAAAGAGAGGGATGGTAACAGGCTGAGAGCTCTGTAGGCGCTTTCAACGCTCACCCGAGGCTCGGCTCGTCTGTCCTAACTACCGCTTCGCGATTCCTCATTGGTCACATACACAGCGGCTGTAATTAAGGTAAGGAAATTGAAAATGCTCTGCCTAGCATCCTACCCATCCCCGTATCTTCTGGCTTTAGTTCACATCCTGGGTGTTCTCAGATTATTTGCCTGCCAAGTTAAAAAAAAAAAAATGCTACTGCTAGTCAAGTAAGAATAGCTGTGTATTAAATTCTTTCGGAGCTTGAATCGGAAAGCTCGGATTGACTTTTTGGCCTTGCCATTTATTATCTTCATCTCGGGCAAGGTTGGCAGTTTCATCTTTTGTCAACTGGTGATAAGGTTGTGTTGTAAGAAAATGTGATAATCCTGGAAGAGGCCTGAGGATGTGGTAAGCAAGCGATAACTCGTGATCAGTGATCACTGTTAGCATCCTGTTAATACTTTCTGAACTCAGAAGGGAGGAAGAGTACAGAATGGGAGAATATACCAGTGGTTGTGTGCTGTACGTCGAAAGATCGTGTGTACTAACCTGGTATTTTTCTGCGTCACCACATTCAAGAACTGGAAATTCTGGACATGCGTATTTCTTTTTAGACACGGCAAATACTAATTCACTGACAATATGGAGAATCCAGTTTGAACCTGTTAAGAAAAAAACAAACGAACAGAAAACAGAAACTCATCAAGGAGTTTTACTAATAAAGATATTTCACCTCAGCATATAGCTGAGGAACATTTAAATTTTCAACTCTCCCATGATGTCTACATTCACTTCTTTAGAGTTTGGAAGAACCTGGTGCTGGGAAGAAATAATTTTGGAGAAAGAGCATTCATGCATACTAACAGGAACTTTAATGCAGTTATACAATTCTTTTTTTTTTTCTTTTTCTTTTTTTCGGAGCTGGGGACCGAACCCAGGGCCTTGCGCTTGCTAGGCAAGCGCTCTACCACTGAGCTAAATCCCCAACCCCATTTATACAATTCTAATTGTGTCATCTTCCTTTTCCCTTCCCCTCTCCCTCTCACCTTTCCTTCCTTTTGGGGGCAGTGTACCCCACATTGGCTTCTAACTCATGAATCCCCTGTCTGGGCCTCATGAATATTGAGATTACAGACATTTGACACCACGTCAGCCTCAGATGTGTCCTCGACATGATTCATTTTGAACATAGAATATGTTTCTTGAAGAAGAATATTATATTAGAGAAATGTTGGGTTTATATACTATATTTCCTCCTGAACAGTAGAGTTAGATTCTTAATCTTTATCCTCCGATCTTTACCCTCCACTGATGACGGGCCTTCTAAAACTCATTTGAGAAACCAGAGAATTGATGCTAGATCCCGAAAAAGAAAAAAACAAAACAAAACAAAAAACAACAACAAAAATCCACCACATGGAAACCATTATATAAATGACAGAAATGGTCTCCTTCCATTGTCTGTCAAAAAGAGACCCATTTTGTTATTTCGACCCTGCCACGCCTCCTACCACCCATTCCATCACCCGCCATGACCTCTATACCGGACCTCTTCCTCCAGGATGATATATACCAAGCTGTCTCAGTTGTTGACTTTAGAACGCATGCGCTCTCCTGTCCTGGTTCCCTCCGTGCTCATTTTCCGTGAGTTCCATATGGAAGTGGAAGAAGACGCCTCCCTCCCACCTTCACCCTCTCCCACCTCCTTACAAAATACGCTCTTTACCACACTTGGGGTAGGACGCTAGCAGGATGTCGTCACTTCTGGCTTCAAAGGCATCCAAAGCTCGGAAAGTTTCTAGAGTGCACATGGTAACTGGGTAAGGGATCCCCTGGTGGATGAGAAACAACTGGGACAGCGCCGTCTCTTTCGACTTTTCTAAAGCGTCATCAATGTACTCGATAAACTTGGACTTTTCAGCCATGCTGGCTCCCTGCTAACGAGTCCACTCCCTGTCACTCAGGTGGAGTGACTATTTGTAATCGTCTTTCCCAGTCACATGGGAAACAATCACCCAATTCTCATCCTGTTTGAATATCCTCCCGACAAAGGCGAGCCGCAGGTGCAGACAGGCCCGGGCCCGAGGACTGTTACCCTAGAGGCTTCTTATATTACTACTTAGGCATCCCATCCCAGGAAAAGAAGAACAAAATCTCTTCACAGAAGATTAATAGACACTAAATATCCAACAAATAAATGCTTAATAAAACCAGTCCGTCATTCAAGTTGCCTATGAGAAATTCTCAGAGCGAGACTTCTGGTTTCCTTTGGATTGGCAGCTTTCCGAGCACCATCTCACTTGGTGTGGTAATTAAAATCACAGGGTAATCTAGGTAAGTGATTAAAGCCCCAATGTAGGGCTATTCCTGGATATTGGGCTTGGTTTTGTTATTTATTAAAAGACTTGTAAGTCTTGTCTTTACCCATGTAGCAATACACCTATGGTTCACAGAAGGGAGCTACTTGGTGAGGGGAAGAACTCAGTGCAGGGCCATCTTCCATCCTCTGAGCTCTGCTTTCTGCAAGTCAAGGGCTCTAGAATGAGAGGATCACTCTCCTCAGAGGTCTCTCCAGCACCACCTTTTCTCTTGGATCTTGGGGTCTACAGCCATTGTCTCTCACAGGGGTGGCCCTGAGGCCCATAGAGAAGGAGACTAAGATATGTATGTCCTTAAGACAAGGCGTTGCCAGTTCTTTATAGCCCTTTTCTCATGGCTTTATGATCTTTTCACAGCATGAAATCACTGTATTCTGATTAATATAGAGAAAAATGTCATATAGGCATTTTTTAGGAGTTCACTCAAACACTTGCTCAGCCCTGACTCTGTCTGTCCACCTCAGTACCTTCTGTGTAGTCAGGACATATCTAGCCTGGGGCAGACAGCTGCCACTATGTCTTCAGATGCACCAGAAGAGGCCATCCGTTCCCATTACAGATGGTTGTGAGCCACCATGTGGTTGCTGGGGATTGAACTCATGACCTCTGGAAGAGCAGACAGTGCTGTTAACCACTGAGCCATCTCTTCAGCCCTAGAGTGTTTTTTTTTTTTAAATGTATTTATTTTAATTTCTTCTGTTTGAACTTCCGGTTGGGATGAATCCATTTGCAAGCCTGGCATCACTTCAGCAGTTCACCGAAACCCTGCCAACGCTTAATGTCACCCTGGTTCTGGGCACCACACACAAATCCACCTCAGAAAAGCAAGGACAGCCAGACTGCTGTTCTGATGGCTGGGCTCCCTGAGTCAGAGCTCGTGGGATCATCACTACTACCCAAGTGGAAGCCCCCAGGACGGAGTGACTCTGTGTGTGTCTGACAGACACAGAGCCTACAGCACGCTAGCTGCAGCGATTGGCGTCTGGGCCGTCAGGCCTGACTGCCTGCTGCATGCAACAGCAGGTGAGCCAACGGCAGGCGGTGCAGATGCTGCTGGTGGCTAAGCTGCAAGGGCTGGCTTGTGCACAGCTCTCATCCACGGTGCCAGCTGTCAGGAGGGGCCGTGCCAAAAAAAATGTTGCATGTGCTACATGTGGCATTCTAAGCGAGTGCCCATTCCTTGTCAAGATATGCCTAAGGTTGACTTAAAAAAGTTATTGGGCAGCTCATAAGCTTCTACCGCCCTTGACTTTTGACTCACTGAGATTTACACACACACACACACAAACACACACAGACACAGACACAGACACACACACAGCTAGGCTGAGTGTGGTGTCATTTTTGATCCCAGCACTTAAGAGGCAAAAGAAGGTGGAGTTCTATGATTTCACACCAGCCAGGACCACAAAAGGAGACTCTGTTTCAAGAACAAGCACAGGCACACAGATAGACAGACAGACAGACAGACAGACACATGCACACAATACATGCATGCACACATGCAAACAAACAAAACACATAAACCAAAACCCAAAATAACAACAACAACAACAACAACAACAACAACAACAACAACATAATAGTTTAAAAAGACAAACAAGGCAAGGGGGAGGAGGGGGACAAAAAAGTGTACAACAGTAATTAAATAGGAATAAAAGTGAAAATACAAAGCAAAAAGACCCCTAAATTTGTAGTAAAAAGAAGAAAGCAGAAGCACAGGGTTGGGTAGGGGGTGGAAAGAAAAAGTTCGAGGAACTTCTTAACTTCTTTTGGAGTCTTCAAAACGTGGATCCTACCAGTCACCTGCCTGGAGCAGGATGTCAGCCGAAACTGGGCTCTTGTCTTTCCTGTGGTTTGGGCTGATGCCAACCATTTGGTTTGTACTGGATGAGTGACCAGTGTTTCCCAGAGCTGCCTTTATCTCCTTCCTTCTTTGTATACCAGGGGCCTCCTCTGGCCACATGGAGTTTTGTACTCTGTGGGGCATTCAGTTTCTCTTCCTTTCCTAAGGGTAAGCTGGAAGTTGTCTCTCAAGTGTGTTGAGAGCGTGGAAAGTTCATTAATGTAGAAGACCTATTTTCAATATCCCCTTGTAGTAGTCAATCCGCTGGAGGGACTGGACACTCCAGCAGTGGCTGACAGGTAGGTGACTCTCGAAGTTGGTCCACTTGCTCACCTTAAACTCAGGGTTAGCCAATTCCCAATGTTCCTTCCAGTGTTAAGATCTTCTCCAGGCCACCGGCAGCAGGATTATGCACACTACAGCCTGGTCCAAGCCTTCTGCAGCCTGCACCTCTCATCTTGCCAGTATCTCTCTTGCTTCTCACTCTAGTCTTCTCTCCAAGGCTGTCATTCACTCTGGGGCACTGATGGGTCAAGTTCATAGTCTCTGACTCAAGGTTATCATCTGTTCTTTGGTCTTTGAGGTAACACCTTTCTGCAGGAGACACAAAGGGCTTTGTGCTCATAGACAAGCATTAGGAACGCCTGAAATGTTAAATACACAGGGTCCTTCCTGCATACACAGGGAGTGAATGCAAAACTACTTTGTCCAGAAGGCTGGGAGCGGACATGCTTACTAGACTGGTGACCTTTGCATATCTGTGTGGCTAGAGACCTTACATCATGAGATTCTCCTTCAGACCCTTATCATAGTTTTTTCCCCAATCAATCTTTCTCCCATCTTATAGGCTCTCTCTTTTGTTTTACATTAGCTGCATTATGTTTCTAATTGTTAACATCTATGATTCAGGAAACCAAGGATGAAATTCTATAGTCCCTCTTACAAAGTCACAGAGCTGTTGCTTTGAATATTTTTCTCCTCTGGATTTCTTTTTAAAAGATTTATTTATTATTTATTTTACGTATATAAGTACACTGTAGCTGTCTTCATGCACACCAGAAGAGGGCATCTAATGATCCCATTACAGATGGTTGTGAGCCACCATGTGGCTGCTGGGATTTGAAGTCAGGACCTCTGGAAGAGCAGTCAGTGCTCTAACCACTGAGTCATCTCTCCAGCCCAGACCTTGGTATTATCATGAAGCATCTCCGGACTCAGTATTTTTGTAAAAAAAACCTCTGTCCTCCATCGTCTTCTGATTGACTAATTAAAGAGCTGAACAACAAATAGGCAAGCAGGAGAGGAAAAGACAGGGAAAGAGAGAGAGACAGAGACAAGGGGAGAGATAGAGAGGGGGAGAGGGGGAGAGAGAGAAGGAGGAGAGAGAGAGAGACAAGGGGGAGAGAGAGGGACAAGGGGGGAGAGAGAGAATGGGAGAGAGAGAGAGACAGAGAGAAGGGGGAGAGAGAGGGAGAGGGAGAGAGGGAGAGAGAGAGGCAGAGAGACAAAGAGAAAGAAAGAAAGAGAGAGACACAGACAGACACACACAGAGAGACAGAGAGACAAGGGGAGAGAGAGGGAGAGGGAGGGAGGGAGGAAGGGGGAGAGAGAGAGAAAGAGAGACAGACAGACACACACAGAGAGACAGAGAGACAAGGGGGGAGAGAGAGGGAAAGGGAGGGAGGAAGTGAAGGAGGGAGGGAGAGAGAGGCAAGGAGAGGACCAGAGATCTGGAGTCACCGTTGGGACATGGATGAAGAAGGAGGTGCCAGGGAGAGACTAAGGCCTCAGAGGCAGGCAATAGACCCCAAGGCTGGGAAGTAGCCTGAGGCCAGTTAGAATAGCTGAGTGTCTGCCCAGTGTAGTGCCTGAAGCTCTTGATAAATATAAACGTCTCTGTGTCGTTATTCAGAGCAAGGGAAGGCATAGAAAAGCCCCTTCTTATACAGTGCTGGGAGGAGACTGAGGAGGGGGGAAATGGGATGAGACTACATCAAATCTCTCTGTGAAGTACATATGACACCTTCCATAAGGATAGATTCTGCAGATTGAGAAAAACAAGCTTACGACAATGGCCTGGGGTAGAGTCTGGTGTAATCAATGGCCACAGACAACACAAAGGTCACCAGGCTCCAATGCATGCCTGCTCCCAGCTTTGTAGGCAAATAACAGGTATTGAATTCTTTCCCTTGAAGGAACAACCCTGGGTTAGCATTCCAGGTTCCCCTAGAGCTTATCTGTTAGCACAGGGACCTCTGCCCACACCATGGGAGCTCTTTCTTTGTCTACTTGGAACAGCCTGCTCATTTTTATTTATTTTCTTTACCCATAAGCACATGAAGGCAGCATCTGTCTCATCTACCATGCTACCTGGAAGCTTCCTTTTCCACATCCGTGGGTCAGGCATGAGAGTGGGGGAGCTGGAGTTGAAGGAAAACAAAATTTCAGAGGATGGTAGACCAACAAAGAAAGAGAAATGAGTTACCCCAGGCAAACCTCAGGTCACAAATGTCTTTCCTGTGACCTCTATCTCAGCACTCCCCATGGGCCAAACATCCAAGCACATGGGTCTTGGGGGACAAACCGATCCTAACCATACACACAAGCTACACTTTCTCCCCTCTCATTTTCTTCTCCATACCGTTCTCCTTGTCTTTCACTTTTCTTCCTAACCCTTACACTAAGGAATATAGCCTTTTATTCTATGTAACTTTGCTTTAAAGCAATGCTAACTAGTTAAGACACTAACCGTAGCTAGCTCTTCTGTGTGTTAACATAACTGCTGACACCGTTAGGCGCCACACCCCCTGCCATACTACTGAACCACAGGAGTGATTCCTTCAGTGTTGGTCCACAGCAGACCCGTGAGATTGCCCTTACTTCAGTATCATGGTTGACTTGAGGCTGGTGGGGGCAAAGTCTAATCAAAGTTGCAGACCAGGCAAACGGCCACGAGGAGACTTTCTCATCTCATGTTTAGCTGTGTTAGCATATGCTTTGTGCATCTCCACCTGATGGGAGAGAATTGAGGCCACGGAAGCTTTTGCTGCACTCCTACACCAAGCAAGAACCATCAGCTCATGACGGGAACTCAATTGCTGCCTGAAGCTATAAGGACTTTCCTAAACACAGCGGGACTTCTCAGAGCCAGATCTGTTATCTTTCTATCTTTGTTATCAATTGTTATCTTTGACTAATGAAGCTGTGATGGTTTGCATATGCTTGGCCCAGGAAGTGGCACTATTAGATGGGGTGGCCTTATTGGAGGAAGTGTGTCACTGCGGGGTGGGCTTGGAGGCTCTCCTCTTAGCTGCCTGGGGATGCTCAGGCTGTCCCTGGCTTCCTTCGGGTGAAGATGTAGAACTCAGCTCCTCCTGCACCGTGCCTGCCTGGATGCTGCCATGCTCCTGCCTTGATGATAATGGACTGAACCTCTGAACCTGTAAGCCAGCCCCAACTAAATGCTGTCCTTTATAAAACTTGTATTGATCATGGCGTCTGTTCACAACAATAAAACCCTAACTAAGACAGAAGTTTAATTGTGAATATTATTTGCTCTTGCTACGATTTAAAAGGGAGACCCTCACCAGTTCCTGGAAGAAAATGCTATCTTTTCCTACTGCTGTGCTTTTCTATCATTTTTTTTTTCTTTTTTTCGGAACTGAGGACCGAACCCAGGGCCTTGTGCTTGCTAGGCAAGCGCTCTACCACTGAGCTAAATCCCCAACCCCACTGCTGTGCTTTTCAAAGAGCTAAGGATATGTTTTATGGAGCCAAGAATGGTGCGGTGGGAAGGGGGTGCCTCATTGGACCCACGCTGAGGCATCCCTCCCTGCTGACCCCAGACACCAGCCATGTGATGGTGCAGTGTAGAATAGAGTTTATCTGAGGGCCTGGGAAGGGGAGTTGAAAAGGGAGTAGACGCAGAGAGTGGGGGGGTGGTTAGGAAGAGAAGAGAGTCAGAAAGAAAGAAGGGGCAGAGAGAGAGAGAGAGGAGGGGCCAAACAGTCCCTTTTACAGCAAGCCAGACCTATCTGTCTGTTGCCAGGTAACTGTTGGGCAAAGCCAAGAAGAAATGCCAACATCTACATCATCATTAAACCTTTCACCTGTCTTTTAGGGCAAGTGATGGACTTAGTCTATTGGAACTCCTCAAAGACAGTTAGCTCCATAGACGCCAAGGAGTCTGGACATAATCCACGGTAATAGAGGTACTAAAAAAAAAAAAAAAAATCTGACCTTCTAAACACAGGGATTTCTATAATAATAAGGCATATACATTTCCTGAGTTCTGGAAGAAAATCTAACATTTTAGGGGCAAACGCTATACTAAATGTATACATTGATTTTATTTCAATTTTTAGAAATGAAAAGAATCTTAGACACCTGAAGCATACTGGGAGCATGGTTAGAGATAAAGCTAGATATAGAATGCACAAGGCTGCGTGTTCTAGGATCTGCAATACTCCAAGAAAGAGAGTGAGGGATGGAGCGACAGAGAGAGAATATGAATGAACACAGTACATGTGGGGAACCATTTTTGGTCTCCATTTTATAATGGGCAAAGAACTGACCACAGAGGAGTCCTAGTTAGAAACGGGGATCTGGGTTTGATTACATTTCTGATGATTAATTCCAGAAGTTTGTGAAAAGCTGAAAATCAGAATTGTGTTTACATCTTTCATACATGATTCCCACTTGAAGTCATTATGTTACATAATAGCGGGGTCATTTTTCACTGTGGTTGGGAAGGTGTAATTAATAATCTGTCTCTCAAGAAAGGAAAGAGGAACTGGCTAGATGCCCTGCCCATCTGCTCAACAGGATTAGCCCTCACATTACAAACATTCTTTGTTTCCCCTGGGCGAGAATTTAAGACTGATTTAAACATGGTCTTGTTTGTTTGTTTCTTGACGAATAAAACATTTAAGAAGACAATGGTCAAGATCCTACTGACACTAATACATGTAGTTATAGGAGGATTTGACTGTGTGGAAGAGAGGGCGGGGCAGAGATGTGTAAGGTAATTCTAGTTTCTCCAGGGTCAGGTTAATCTGAAAATTCTACAAGCTCAACTCTGAATTTCCAGGCATGTGGTATGAAAGGAAACAACATATGGAAATGTAGACTAACCTATTTCGTATGACTGTGTGATGTCCACTCTGTGATGCCCACTGCGTGATGACCACTGCATGAAGTCCACTGCGTGATGTCCAGTGTGTGATGTCCACTCTGTGATGCCCACTGCGTGATGACCACTGCATGAAGTCCATTGCGTGATGTCCAGTGTGTGATGTCTACTGTGTGATGTCCACTCTGTGATGTCCACTCTGTGATGTCCACTGCGTGATGACCACTGCATGAAGTTCACTGTGTGATGTCCACTGTGTGATGACCACTGTGTGATGTCCACTGTGTGATGTCCACTGCATGATGACCATTGTGTGATGTCCACTGCTTGATGACCATTGTGTGATGTCCACTGCTTGATGACCACTGTGTGATGTCCACTCTGTGATTTCCACTGTGTGATGTCAATTGCATGATGTCCACTGCATGATGTAAACTCTGTGATGTTCACTGTGTGATGTCCAGTGTGATGGCCACTGTGTGATAACCAGTCTGTGATGTCAACTGCATGAAGTCCATTCTGTGATGTCCACTGCATGATGTCCACTCTGTAATGCCCACTCTGTGATGTCCACTGTGTGATGTCTAGTGTGACGGCAGGTATGTGTGTATCCGTGTTTAGTTCATGTTATATGAAATACCACCTTCTAAGTTAGCCTCTTGTATCTTATCAGTGTCAGGGGTAGGTCACCACAGACACTGGACTCGGGTTCTGGGACATGGATATATTGATACATATTTAATGTTTCCTCTTGATTTCCAAAATAATTCACTGTTTCTTTTTTGTCTTCTTCTAGACTATATAGACTTATATTCCCCAAATGAGGAAAATGAGAAAAGAATGGGGTGGTTAAATTAGAGCATAATAAGTAAAGCAAGCAGAGATTGAGTAGCAGGGGGTCTGTGTGAGCAGGCTGGCCTCAGGGCTATCTTTTAGGGCAGGTAGTAGGATCCCCTGTTCTCTTGTTTTCTCTAGGCCTTGGGTTCTTTAGGATGAAAGAACCTAAGACCTTGTTGTTTCTTTTTCCTTTTTCTCTATCTTTTACAAGGGAGGAGCTATTTTCTGCAGTACGCTAGGATTGCACCTTGGGACTCTCGATGTCTCATCTCTTCCATTTAGAGAGTTCACCAAGAGCTGGCCCATTCTTTAGAGCAAGTGTGTCCAAATTTATGGCTTTTTTGGATCACATTGGACAAAGAAGAATAGTTATGGGCCACACAGATAGACAAACACTAATGGAATCTAGTAAGCTAACAACGATTCTGTGTATAAATTTCATGATATCTGTTGCCGCAGAGAAGCCCTGCATCCCAAATCCTCATATGGTGACCCTAATTACACATCACCCTGTTTAGAGAGTCTGAGAATTGTTCTGTGGGTCCCATTCGTGATCAGCAACAAAGAAAGTGAACACATCTAAGTAATAAAATGTCATTGGCCTTATTATAATTACAATTATTTTATAATACAATTATATTATTGTTGTTGTTGTTAAATGGCAACCCAGAATGGTCAGAGAGTGAACTACTTGACACGTAGTGCGTTCGATATGTGACGCAGTGATATGTGGGTGGGTGGAAGTGGTTACAGTTCTCAGTGAGTTCTCAAAGTGCTGATAGTCCACAATTTCCCTCTTGGTTGCTTCAGGCTTTGAGAAGAGTTGCTCACAACAGTAGGTGATATCGAGCGTTGTGACTATGATGTGAGAGATATGTGATTCAGGGAAGACAAGACTTGTCTAAGTCTAGGAAAGGAAGGCAGCTAATTTTTCCCTCAAGTTAGATGGCTGACTGACTGTAACTTTTAATCACCTGGCTGGTTTTTGTCTCTGAGGCTTACCTCAGCTGTCTGCTAACCTAGGTCTAGTTATGGAAGCATCTACCCTCTGTACAATGTTGTACACTTAGAGTGTTTCAGCCCCTGAGACTCACCCTTTCTTGTTCTTTCTGATCTTGAGCTCAGACTTCTCTTTGTGTTGACGGATTCAATCTGGCTTCTCTCAGCTTCCCCTGAATTGCTCATACTAACTTTGTCGATCGGTTCTAATCTTGTGACTCCTTCTCATTCTCTGCTCATTCTGTCTTCACCTGTGTGTCTACCTTTTTCTCCCTTCAACCTCTCTCTGTACAGCTGTTCCAGTAAAACTACCTCCTTCCCCTCTCCTCTTTTTTTATTTTATTTATTTTATTCTCTCTGTTCTCTCTCTCTCTCTCTCTCTCTCTCTCTCTTTTTTTTTTCTCTCTCTCTCTCTTTCTCTTTTTTTTTTTTTTTTTTTCAGCTGGGGACCCGACCCAGGGCTCTACCACTGAGCTAAATCCTCAACCTCTCTCTGTGGTCTCTTAAGTAGCTTCCCGTTTCTCTTTCTTCATGTGAAAGTTGGGCATATCCTGTTCTGTCAAATCTCTCTCTGTTTCTTGTACTTGCTTGTATTAAGAATGCTAATTTTGTTCCCCCTAAAGTCCTTCTGCAAGAGAGGGTCTGCAGAACTTTCTGGGAGCCTGCCCCTAGCTGGTTCTGATTGGTAAATAAAGACGCCAGCAGCCAATAGCTGGGAGGGGGCGGACAGAGGCGGGGTTTTAGGATTTTCTCGGTTAGGACTGGGAGGAAAGGAAGAGGAGGCCCACTATGTTTGAGGAGAATGTGGAGAGGAGACAGAGGCCACCATGAGGTAGAGAAGCAAGGCAAAGGAAGTGTGACCCAGAGGGATGCACCAATGGGTCCGGGGTGGCCAAGATGGAACATAGAAATCAGTAAGTAGTAACGCAGAATTATTGGCAGGAGGCAGATTCTAGCAGCACGGAGGGTAGGCAGTCACCAAGTAATTGTTCTGATGAGGGGACATTTAGTTAGGTGTGTGTGTGTGTGTGTCTCTCATTCGGGACCATAAACCACCGAGGCCGGTAGCAACCCTATAAATAGGCTTTACTAATAATTAATAAAACAGATTTATCACTTTGTCTATCACTCAATTAGACATCACCTTCAAACTTAAGGTGCTTCTTTCTACAAACTAACTTTGTCTTCATTGTTTGGGATTAAAGGTGTGTGCTAAGGGCCTGTCTATATTCTAGCCAGAGATTAAAGGTGTGTGCTAAGGGCTGGGCCCCCACAACTAGAAAGAGTTTTCTTCCAGTAATCATCAGTCTTGTGATCAAATATCCTACAACACCTGACTGTAGCTTTGTACGGTCTGTTTATGATTGACAGGCAACATATCTACATTGACTGAAAACAGAGTTGGAAGTTTGACCAAGATACTATTTTTCCGGGAATTTTGAAATCTGTTTTAAATTCTTTAATTTTCAAATTTATTTTATGTGTTTGAATGTTTTGACTGCATGCATGCATATGAACCACTTGTGTACCTCATGCTTTTGAAGGTCAGAAGAGAACATTGGGTCACCTGGAACTAGAGTTACAGATAGTTGTGGGGGTTCTGGGAATTGTACCCAGGTTCTCTGCAAGAAAAACAAGTACTGTAAATTGCTTCGCCATTTCTCCAGCCTCTTAAATTCTTGTATCAAATAAATAAGCTGCATATTTTTTGCTGGTCCTGAAAGCCCTGTTTAGTCACTGTATCAAAAGGCAGGAAATTGTTTTCCTTAATTTGAGATTGCCACAATTTCACTTTCATTTGAAACCTTATTATGATTTGAAACATTGTATTAGTAAGTTGGATTTCATCTTAAGGACAATACAATTCATTTAAGCGATGAGTGAAACTCACTGGGAATGCTAACTTTGTATGATGGGAGCTTTCATCATCAAGTTCTGGAATAAATTCAGTTTTGAGACCATGAGCAACTTGACACACTGTCTCAAGTAATAAAACCTGTTTGTCATTTGGCTTTAACTGAGTCACCTCATTTCTGAAAAAGTAAATGCTGTCATTTTAGCCAGCATCAATGTTTTAAAAGTAATCCTAGGCCTGGTAATGAGTTAGTCATTCATAACATGAAACCTGTGGCTTTGGCAATTTTCCTAACATACACTTGTAATACTTTTGTGCATCCATTTTCTTGATGTGATGTATAATGACTCTCCATGAAGTGTAAGTACGAGGTGGCTTCTGCATCACCCTCTATTAGTTTTACAAACGTGTCTCACTCTTTACCATTAATGGGTTATCAACCGTAACAGATATATTGACAGTGGACGATGAAATTGGGCTTTACATATATTTTATTGCCCCATGTAAGTTTCTTGGCTTAGTTGTGTCTCCTAAATAAACCATTAATTATACCACTAAATAAACCACTTTTTGAATGACATTGCATTTGTCAAAAAGACCACTAATAAAAATGGCTTGTTGAGCCATGTCTTTGTCACTGCTTTAACGTTCTGAAGAGACACCATGACCAAGGCAGCTCATAAGGAAAAAGCACTAAACTGGGAACTGGCTTAAAGTTTCAGAAGTTAATTTACTGTCATCGTGGTGTGGGTTGTAGTGGAGCTGGAGACGTCGCTGAGGGCGCCACAGTCTGATCCCTAGGCAGCGAGAAAGACTGGGTCTGGTGTGGGCTTCTGAAACCTCAAACCACACCACCCAGTGACGCACTTCCTTCAACAAGGCCACACCTCCTAATCCTTATAATCTTTTTAGACACTTCTACTCCCTGATGTAACTTTTCATTTTTTTTAATTCTATTTTTAATGATGGTTCTTAAACACTTTAACCTTCCTTGTAACCCACCATCCACCAGAGATAGTGGGAAAGAAAGGATACAGGGGAAATGGACCTGTTTAGAAAGGTTCATTGGAGCAACTCCCATCTATGCTGTCTGGAAATCAGTTCAGTTCACAGGTTATCAGGTAGTGGTGGCTCCATTCAATTGCAAACACCTCGCAGACACCTGCAGTCCAGTTTGGTACACAGTCGGGTAAGCAACAGCAGTGACAGGACCTAGCAGAGGCTGAGTCAACAGGAGGGACCAACAGGAACACCGAAAGATGTTCTTGGCTGTGCCTTTCTCAGAGAAGCAAACATGAAAGACCCACAAGTGTTGCATAGCTAGCTGTACCAGCAAGCCAAGCCAAGCCAAAAAGAAAAAAAAAATCCCATTATGCAAAAAGTCTCATGTTTTTTACCTTGAAGATTTTGTTGGGCAGTATTCATAGCTTCCTAGGTTGGACGGCCAGGGATCAGACATTTTATTTGTTTGTTTGCTGGTTTGAGACAGGGTTTCTCCGGGTAGCCCTGGCTGTTCTAGAGTAGAGGCAGGCAGATCTCTGAGGCCAGATTACATTTTAATAACAGTAGTAGTATGGCATTCCATGCTTTGTCATACACGTGGTCCCTCAGCGTCATTTCTATTTCTCTTCTCCTATCTTTCCTTCCCCTTGGTAAGTCCGATTCTTGACTACTGGGCAGTACGATGGGGCAGCACTTCTCAATTTTAATGTGCAAAGGAATTGTGTAGGAATCTGGCTAAAGGGCAGATCCCGATTTAGGGTCTCACTTTTCTGGCCACTCCCTGGTGATGGGTTGTTCCTGTTTTCATACATTTTGGGTTTGGAGTGGAGGAAAGAGGATCCATGTGCAGAGTGTCCTGGGTTCAAAGGTGAATTCTTTCTTTTGCTTGGGTGTGGCCGTGGGCAGGCTAACCTTGTCTATACAAAACGACCATCTTTCCACAGCTATGAAGCCAGGTTAGGTTCCTCTGTGGGGCGTGGCTAAAGTTGGGGGCGTGGCGCTGCGACCTTGCGCGTGCGCCGTCCGGTTGCCAAGGCCTCAGGTAAGGACAAAGCTGTGTGTCTCGCGTCCTTCATTCCCCAGTGTTGGGCGCGTGGGGTCTGTGACATTCTTGGGTCTGGGGAACACTCGAGCGAGACTCCCCCGCTGGCACAAGAGCGCGGGGCAGGCGGGAGCGTTTCCGGGTCGCCGAGCCGCGGCGCATGCTGGGACCAGGACCCCGGGTAAGGCTAGGCGCTCGCTGTTGGAACCTTGCCCGGCACTAGCCCCGGGTCGCAGCGCCGCCCGGCCGGTCGACTTTCCTTCCTCGGGTCAACACTGGAGGACACACAGGGTTGCTTCACCTGCGCTGGAGCCCCAGCCGCTCCTGTGCATGAAGGCCCCGTGGTCTTTGGTCTCCCTGGGCCATCTTGTCTGAACAGTGTGTCCCTGGTGACAATCGGGCTTTATTTTTAAGTAGACCAGCCCCGAAGCGCAGGACCTTGGAATGTAACACGTCCAACTGTTTTTAAGAAAGTAAATGTTTTATTAATAGCGTTATTTGGACTGTTCGAAGCCATAGCATCACTCTCTTCCGATCAAAAAAAGATTTTGCTCAGATTCCTTAAGTTATGGCACAGGCAGGTGTGCTGTGTCCTTGCCCCGAAACCTTAAAAAACGGCCTTGGGAACGCAGAACTGAGCGGGACTGTGAGTGATGTTGCAGAGTACTGGGAAATCGAGGAAGACAGCTCTGTCCCTCCTGCCTCATCCCCAATTATATGTAAGTTTTTTATTTGCTTCGTTTCAAAAAATGAGAATACTACCGTGTTTTGGTCCCTGAATAATTCCCATTATTAAAGTGAAACAGGAACGTTGGAGGAGGGACACATGGTAACATAGTCCAGGGCGAATCCTGACAGTGTCTAATTATTTTCATGCTTAGACACCATGAAAGGGAAGTAAAAGCAGGGGAAAGGACTGGCTGACCACGAACATTATACAACAGCCCGTCTCAGCATCAAGGACGGAGAAAATATCAGTGGGAAGATATCAGAATATTAGATAAAAAGATGAGTAGTTCTTTTCTTGATCTGAGGTTATAGGGAAGCAAGAGTTGTAAAGCACGGGCTACCTTTTGTGTATCTAGCAAGTCAAAGATCTTATTTGCTGTATAACCTTTCTTCAAAGGCACCTTTTGACTGTTGGAAACTGAACCTACTATTCATGCTAATAAGCTTGTGTGAGCCAACAGCAATACCCCTTTCTTGGTTTGTTTTTGCATACAGGGAGGGAAGATTCCAGTTACCTGTAGCTTTGCTATTTTCTGGGTCAACTCCTTCATGGGCCAGGGCTTTGTATAAAAACTGTCTGGAATGACTTCAAGGGGGGAGTTTACTGCAGTGCCACCCTAGGCTTGCTGAGTGAGAATCTTGGGAATGGGAAGTGGTCTGAAGGCTTAGGAATGCCTTGGGGATGGTGCATTAAGTGTTCCAACACTCAGGGATTTGTCTAGGGGACAAGACTGAGTTAATTTATTGTCTGGTTTCACATCCGACTAGAAAGGGCATGAACCGTGGTACAACTTAACAAAATAACCTTCCTCTTGCAGGGAAGTTTCCAAAACGGCCTTCAACTGCTGTTCCTAGTATTAGATTGTATTATAATTCCTGTCAGCTAAAAAGCTTTTCTAACCTACTTACCCATTCTGTATCAGACACTAAAAACCCTTAGTTCTTCCAGTTTGGCTTTGTAAGAAGGCCTATGCCTTCTCAGAATTTCTGTGATTTATCACATTCCTTAGGCATGGAGATTGGAAACTGCGAGTTTCATACAAGCATTGAGACTGGGAATGGAGTTTTTCTTTATAGATGTGGCAGCAGAAACTTGAACATGGGCATTCATGTTGTTAAATTTAGGATGGCTCGGACCATGGAACCCCTGGCAAAGAAGATCTTTAAAGGAGTTTTAGCTGCTGAGCTCGTGGGCGTTTTTGGAGCTTATTTTTTGTTTAAAAAGATGAACTCGAGCCAAGGTAAACCGTTCAGCAGTTGTTTTCTAGCAGGGGATGCACTAAATGTTGGTGGCATTTCTGGGCAAAACGTTTCTTGAGATTGAAGGTATGACGGTTTATGGGCAGGAGGGGAGCGAGCTGTACAATAGGTGACTTGCATTTGACTTGCAGACTAGGAGTGTGCAGGTTTTACCTGGGGAGGGTAGAACAAGCGTCCCTATTCTGGCTCAGAACTGAAGGGAATGGATGGGGGCAGTTTGGCCTGCCTGTTATACTTACTTGTAGAAAAAGCTAATACCACGTGGGTGGTGATGGTGCACACCTTTCCCAGCACTTGGGAGGCAGAGGCAGGTGGATCTATGTGAGTTCAAGGCCATTCTGGTCTATAGTGAGTTCCAGGATAGCTAGGGCTACTAAGAAATCCTGCTATGAAAAACAAAACAACAAAAATAAAGGCTATATTTTAAGATGAATATAATTTATATACTATCCTATAAGATTACTTCTTGGATTAGTAGTTGGACCTTAGTACAAAATGCTAATAGACACTAATATATTATTAAATTGTGGTTTAATATGTTAATAGTGTTTTTTTTTTTTTTAAATATCAGATTTCAGGCAAACAATGAGCAAGACATTTCCCTTCATTTTGGAAGGTATGTTTTTTCTCAAGTAAAAATTCAAGTGTAAAATAACCTATGAACTCTGTGGCACTTTACAACTTTAGAGCAAGTGACATTATTTTGTTATTGTTTTCCGACACTAGTCGCCTCCTGGGACCACATAGTAGGGACTCACACCTAATTACTTAGATGAGAACAGTTAGCTCTTATTTTAATCCTCATTACCTTTTTTATTGATCAACTTTCAGACTTTACAAATACCCCACAAAAGTTATTATTTGCCCCACCCTGCAAGCTGGAGTTTTCATTCTCAGTGGTTAAGAACAGATTCCAGAGTGAGACCTAAGATGGGGATGGGCACAAACCGTTACTGCTGTAAAAGGCTATTTTCCTCAGGCGTATGTGTTCTCAGGGATGCTGCTTTCTCTGGGGAAGAGCCAGTGCCTACCTGGACAGTTAAGAGTTGACCACAATGACGTCATGTACCTAACTTAAGCATGGCATCCGGTGCCTCAACAAGCAGCTCCCAGTGGTCAGGAGAGTGGTTACAGCTCGAGCAGGGAAGGAGCCCTGCTGTCCCTTTCATTGTTATGAAGTAATATGGAAGAATTTTTTCAATGTAAGTTTAACTTTATCGTAATTGTATAAATGACAGCACCTTGTTTCCACAGTTTATTACAAATCCATTGAACAGTCTGGAATATATGGGGTTAGAGAAAAAGATCAGCAAAAATGGCTGGGTAGCAAAAATTAAGGGTAAGTATGATCTTAACTTATTATTCACTCTGACACTGTCACTTCCTTTGTCTTTTGGGTTTCTGAGGGGCTTTCTTCTTCCTGAAGTTCTTCTTTTTCTTGATGATACTTTTCACATCTCTGTTGTGGAGCCAATCATCACGCTCAGCTTCCCACTTGAGCTGTTTGAAACCTTTGAGGGGAGAAGACAGATGAGTCTGGGCCCTGTGATCCCCAAAAGCTCCCAGACTATAACTGCATTCAGCCCAGGAGGCCTGCGATTTCCCACCCTCTGTGTATCTCCACCATTTGTTGCTCTCCTCTACTGTCTAGATGAGGATTTTACAAATGAAAATACAGAAGGATTTATACTGGAAAATTGTTCTTTTCTGTTTTATGAAAGAATAGAAACTAGTGATTATAATAACATCAGGAATAATTACATAGTCTTCAAGCATGTAAGAGTAAACCTTTAGCCAAGTCTAAACAAAATAGAAATCTTGAATCTCTAAGAAAAAACATGTTTGGGTCGGTAGTTTGTGTGTCTGGTTTATGCCTTGCTATGTGACAGGCAAGCTTTCTGCCACTTAAGGACATCTTCAGGGAAGTCCCATTTAAAAACTTGAATGGCACAAGGTGACCGGGTAGTGAACAGTTGTAATCTTACTGCTTGGGGGGAGGATGCTCAAGAGCCCAAGGTCAGCCTGGGCTACAGAAGACCCTGCTGTAGGAACAACCAAGTCAGTTACTCACTTGCATTGTCTTTGTTAGCCATGGCGTTCATGCCAGTCGTATCAAACTTGGAGCCCATATTTTCATCCAACAGATGACCAAACTTGAAAAACAGAAAGGAAGGGAGGCGGGGAAGGCCATTAGAAACTTGTAAAGAATGTAAATAGCTATTCTCTTAAGTCAGGATGTTAGCCTCACCTCTTCAGCAGAGACAAATAGGCTGGAGTCATTGAAACTTTTCTTCTTTTTCTTTTGTCCTTAAGAAAAAAATGTGTAGGTTACTCAAATGTGCACTAATTTTCCAGATCTGGTCCCCGACCAATGTTTATCTCTACAAGAAACCAACGGTATCACTCAGGATTACAATCCCACAGCTGACATGGATGGAGTTTCTACTGTGTGAAACAAAATATAAATTGTAATTCAGATCTTTTTCTTTGGCCTTGAAAAAGCTGACTGAAGAATGTTTACTGTATTATCAATAAACTTTTATTTATGCTACTGAAAATAAAATGTATTAAAAACTCACCTATAGTTTTGAATCTGTAGACATTTTAAGAAAGTTAAAGTGGTAAGATAGATAGGGCTCACATGTAATTGGACTCTTGAAACATGACTGAAAAGATCATCTAGAGACACTTCAGTGTGAGAGGTGGGGCTTGGGAACTCTCCACATTTACGAACTCTTGTTATAATTCTTAGTGTGCCTTTCTTGGCTGGGAGATGGTTTAATCAGTATACTTGTATTACAAGTGTGACGGTCAGAGTTCAGATCTATGGCAGCCATGTAAAACGTGGGTAGGAGTGCTGTGACGTCAGTGAGGAAATAGGAGGCAGAGGCAGGTGCATGTCTAGAGCCTCATGGGACAGTTAACCCGGCCTCAGTGCTGACGTCCTAAACCTAAGAGAGACCCTTGTCTCAGACAAATGGTAGAAGGTGCCTGAGGACTGATCTTTAAGAAGATTTTCTAAACGATATCAAACCAGCTCTGAAATCACATTTCCCCAATAGTAATTAATATGCATGTCATATAGTGGCTGCTATGGTTTGAAGAGACCACATGCATTTTCTTACCTTGAAATGACCCAGCAAAGTCAAAATCATCTTCACTCTTCCTCTTGCTTTTCTTAGTACTGGCTTTGGGGCTGGCTTCACCAAATTCTGTTTCCCAAGAAAGTTTGCTATTAAACCATTTTAAAACAACAAGTCTGGAAAATACTGATTTAGGCCTGGTACATCTGTTCCCATGAGTGTTCACTCCTCCAATCCAACAGAATGGGCTTGAAGGATACACGGCACTCTGGTCTCTCAGAGTCCCAGGAATTTACTCAGTGACCATCAATGAGACCAACACTTCAACCTTGCATAAGAAAGAACCATCTGCTGCTGAGGCCCAGAAGCACCATGTGAAGCAGAAGGACAAGAATACAAGGACTCAGCTGTGGTGCCCTGCTCATTTATAATCCACACCTGCCATCTTTCTCACAGGGCTGTATGACTCTATGAAGAGAGCTTTCAGAAATCTCGGAGAACACTGCTTCCGTTTGTTGACAGCAGAGGCTCTAACCCAGAACCTCACACATTCTAGGAAATGCTCTACTACTGAGCTACACTTAAATAAGTCCTTATTAAATGATAAAAAGAGTTAAGTCATATAACCACTCAACTGCAACTGGACAGAAAAGCTGTTTACTAAAGTTATTTCAATACTGATATGTGTGTTCTTCAGATATAGACACCTAGCCTAAGAATGAGCGAGAAAGCCGTGTAATTTGTGACTTAGTTTTTTCAATGTGTACCTGGAACATGGTCACTTTCGTCATCTGACACATCCATGAATGTTCCTCCATCTTCATCAATTTCAAAGTCTTCATCGTTCATACTTCCTAGGGAGACCTCGTCGTCATCCAGGTCACCGAGCTCATCGTCACTGCTCTCCGAGTCTTCCAAGTCATCTTTAGCTCCTTTTGTTTTTTTCATATTACTGGGGGTGGGGTGGGGTGTAGAGACAACACTTGTAAAGGAGGCCATGTTTTCTAAAGTGTGCTCAGGAGACTAAGCCTGAGGCATTCTAAAGGTTCCAGCCCAGTGAACGGTTTGCTCTTGGATCTCATAATTTCTAGGCTTCCTCTTCTGATGAACAATAATCTGGGAAATACCGGGAAACAGTAAAGAGAAAGTTGAGTTTTACCTGGCAAAGTCCATATCATCCTTTCCAGGCGTGAAGCAGTTGTCATCTTCAAATGTGTCTGCCCGAGAACAATACAGAAAATGTGAGAGAGCAAGGGACTAGAGGACACACATTACACCCCAGTCAGCCGCGACACAGAACCAGGACTTCACTATAGCACAATGTTCTTATCAGGACTGCTGCTGGTTTGTCTTATACAAGCCTGTGACTCAATGAAATCTTTAAAATGGGGTCTGTTAATCTGTCTATAGTTCTTTTGTTGAAAAAGAACCTTAGTGTTTATTTTGTTTTACCAAGTCAAGTATAGGATATAGCCGTAACAGCAAATAAACCCTTCCATTTTCATGTAGTTTCATTGATTACAGTTGAAAATCCCCAAGCTCCGAGGATTATAAAGAAAAAAATGATAAAGCAGCAGACATTGCTACTCATAGAATTCTGAGATTATGAAAAATAAACAGCTCTATATCATCAGAAACGGTTTCAGAAATGAAAACACTCTTCTTGCAAATAGAATTCTTACATATTATAAAGCTCAATAATTATTTTTCTAGAACAAATACGAGTAAGTTACCATAGGCTATATCTTAATCATCCACTACAATCTGCAGACCAATGATTCGTAAGTACTAAGTTCACTTATACCACTAATATTATATAGTCAATTAATAAATAATAATTTTACAAATTGAGTCAACAAAAACAAATTACCAATCATATTTTCAAATTCTTCATCATCGACATCTTCTATACTGTCTTCATCTGCATTCCGTTTCTGTTTGTCTTTAGTGACAGCAACTTTTTTGTAATACCTAAAGTAAAATGTGTATTATTTGTCTATATAACTTATGATTAAAGACTAATTACAACTCAAGTGTGTTATGGATACTGAATGGACACAAATGAGTAAAATTTGTATTCAATATAATAAGTGTTTTGAGTTAAACAAGATGGCCATAGACTCTTGAAATGTGACACATTATACCTTTCTTTACTCTTTAGAGGGTCTTCCATGTGGCCTTGGCTGGCTCTGTACACACAAGCCCTCGTTTCTTCCTGAGTGCTGGGTTGCAGGTATGAGCCACCAAGCACTTCTAAGTGAGGTAGAAGCAGCTTGCAAGACTTTATAGTGTCTTATAAGCCATTTCCTCAAATATCTTAACATGGCATCAGAGAGGCCTCAAGGTGTGTGTAGAGTGTTGTCTAGCATGAACAAGGCCCTGAGTTTAATCCCACATGACAGGAAAATAATTGCATGGTAAAAGGTTAGTTCATCCTCAACACTACTTATCTAAGTATTAGAATATGGTGGTTTTAAATGATCTAAAATCGTTAACAACTTATCAGCCCACCCAAAGTCACAGGAAAACTTAAGACTTTCCCATTGGCATCACACTCATAAAATTATTCACAGTAAAAGTTAAAAGCAATTTAAATTAAACCTAATTAACTAATCAATCAGATAACTTGATACCATATTACAAAGCACTAGAAACATCAGTAGCGACTTTAAAGATCAATCAGACCAAATCCAACTTCACTCAATGGATCCTTCTGCTCGAAGGATCATGCTCTGGACAAATTACTCCCGAGCTACTACTATATTAAACTAACAGACTAAGAAAGAGTTACTGTTTGGGAGCTAAGAGGCAGGGGGATCACAGCTGGAGGTCATCTTAGGTAATATTCAGAAGGATTAGGAGTTAGGGTTAGAATTAGCTTGATGCCCCAGAGTGGGGGAATACTAGAGTGGTGAGGGGGGAGTGGGTGGGTGAAGGAGCACCCTCTTAGATACAAGGGGAAAGGAAGATGGGATGGGAGGTTTGCAGAGGGGAGACCAGGAAGGGGGACACTTGAAATGTGAATAAATAAAATAAAAATCTAAAAAAATAATAAGATAAAAAAGCAGTATACCAAATAGAAACATTTAAACAGTACCAAAGAATGCTGAACTAGGTCTCTTACCTGTAGAAGAACACTTCATCCACTGGGATCTGGCTTTCTTCTTTTGCAAGGAACTCTTTACTATTCACTGCAGAACGAAGCATTTTATTATGCCCATTCCTGCCACTCACACGCTCAGACTATATCTACCGTACTGGCAGTTCTGAAATCTTGACTTTTTTTTCTTGAAAGGGTTTTCTGTGAAGCCCTGGCTGTGGTATGAGTCACCACTGCTGAATGGTTCTGAAATCTTGCAACAAGACAGTGTTGGGTAAGCGGCCCGCAGTACAAAGCACACCTCTGAGGTGTGGACAAGCCTCAGAATCCTAAGCTCGTGGCTGTCCTCTAGAGGACACACCAGTGGAGCGACAGGTTCTTGTGTTGCTCTCCAAATGTACCCAAGATGCAAGTTTCAAAAGAATCAAATTATTTTAAATAAGATTTATATGTACATGTGTGGGCAAAGACGTATGACTGCAGGAGTCTGCAGTAGCCACAGATGTTGTATCTCCCTAGAGGTGAGGTTACAGGTGGTTGTGAGACACCCTAGATGGGTGCCAAGAACCAAACTTGGGTCTTCTCCCAGAGAAGTACTTCTAACCACTGAGCTAACCACTGAAGCCCCTCGAAGAGTACCCACACGCCGGACTACAGCACACTCTGGCTGTCTCAGAAGAAATGTACAACAATGCTTCTAGTTTTAAAACTAGGAAGAAACCATCAACAGAACTTTCCATAATTTTACTTAATACTGAGGAAAATAAAAACAAAAAAGAATTCGAGGATATTAGCTTTTCTTCTAAAGAAATAAAACTTCTGATTTGATTTAAAGATTTGGTTTGCCTCACAGTCCTCATTACCTGAGTTATCCTGCTGACATTTCTGGATTTCTGGGAGGAAATAACTAAAACTTCTAACTGTAATGCTTGAGTAGATGAAGGAGGGATGTGGTGTGTGAAGAAATGTCCTTTCTGAATAGAGAAGCAGAACCGCGTCTGGAAGATTACATGTCCACAGGGGACATCAACCACACTGCCAATGGTGCGGCATCAAAGAGTCAGCCGTGCAGTTTGGTCAGAAGAGTTTAAGACGCTCTGAAGAGTACCAGCCGTGAAGTGAACGAGCTGGCTTCTAAGGAGCTGCGTGCTATGGGCAGGGCAGAATACAATGGGGTAGCTGCCAAGGCTGGGCAATGGCTGCCAGAGGGCCTATCATTTATTTACTGTGTTTATCACGATAAAGTAGGCCACGGAATATGGCGTGTGTTGCCCTGTGGGATGCTGTCCTTTGGAGTCTTACCAGCAAGATCCCGCACATTCTTCATAAAGTGCTTCCTTTTGGGTTGCATCACCACGCTGTCGGTATTTTCTGAAATGCAAACCATGACGGTCGGTGTAATGGGGCAGTTACACATTCATTCCCTCACTAAATCCCAGCAAGCAAACCAGAGCGCCATTAAACAATGGAGGCCTACCTTTGCCTTTATGTAGCTTTGGATTTCGGTATACAAATCGGTCCAGGAATCTCATGAGTGTGAAATCCTGCAGCGGGTCCCCTGAATACTGAATGTGATTTCCCTGAAAGGTGGAAAGATGATGGAGGAGTTATGGATTTAGTTGAAAGAACCCATCCATCCATCCATCCATCCATCCATCCATCCATCCATCCATCCATCCATCCAGGAAAAACGTAAGCTGCGGTTGCATTCTGTCTGAGACACATATGAACAATATTTGTCTTGTACACCACACTAAAAAACTATACACAAACACCTATTTTACAGGCAACGTACAGGAGACTGTAACCATTATAAGACTCTGGCTGAAAAAGCACATCCAGGAAGCAGAGGCCACAGCATGTTTCCCAGGAGAGGCAGCTTGTGATAAGAGCCGCTGTTTACTGAGGGGCTGTACTGCCACTCATCTCAGCATGAGATCCGCACTTTGTTCTCTGTGCTGGACGTTGGTCCTCGACAACAGCAGAAAAACACCAGATTCTACACAGCATCAACTACTGAGGACCGAAAACTACAATACTTAGCCAGGTATGAAGGCATCCTGCACTTAGAGGCAGGCGGTTCTCTGTGAGTTCAAGACTAACCCAGAGAAACTGAGTTCTAGGATAGCCAAGGGCTCTGTCTTAGCAAACAATACACACACGCCATCGCACGCCACATCTTTTAATAACACACACACAAAAACTACCCCCCAAAACCCTATAATATTTACACATTTTAGAGAGTATTTTATACTTACCTCAAGGATAGTCTTTGCAAAGAGGGCCACAGAAGGGTGGAAATGTTCAGATAGCTGTATAAGAAGATGTAAGGGTCATTATTTTTAGTCAGTTTCCCCCCCCCCCAAAATTACAGGCTATTTGAGAAAAATCTTGAGAACTGAAACTTAAGCAATACAGAAAGAATCATTCTCAAATATTTGGTTTCCAAACCATGTGAGCACTTAAAAATCTGAAAGTTTAAGAACTTCTAGCTAAGAAGGTTGTTTTATTATTTACTTTATTAGAAGGTACAATGGGAAACTTGAATGCTTGCAGTTCCTTTACATTACTAAGTCCAGGGATGGAGACAGCTCAGCCCTTCACACCTGAAGCACTTGGACGGATTCTAAGTTCAGGTCCCAGCACCCACACAGTGGATCTGCACTGCCTGCAGCTCCAGTTCCAGGGGATCTGACGCCTTCTTCCGGCCTCTTGGAACCAGGCATACAAGTGGGCACACTTACGTACATGCAAGCAAAATGCTCATACACAGAAAATGAAAATAATAACATAGCTACCATGTATTAATACAAACAACATGTTTGTAAAAAAAAGTGGGGGTTGGGGATTTAGCTCAGTGGTAGAGCGCTTGCCTAAAAGCGTAAGGCCCTGGTTAGGTCCCCAGTCGAAAAAAAGGAAAAAAAAAAAAAAAAAAAAAAAAAAAAAAAAGAAGTGCATTTCAGAACACAAATTACAAAAGTATTAAAAAGTATTACTAATTCTAAAAGTATTAGTTAACCAACAAAATGTTGGTTCAGGTGAACAGAATGCAGTGCATTTTCAATCGTTCTCAGTGTTGTATAACATTTGAGCAAATATGAAGAGAACCTAGCCTCAAACAGATCTGTGGTTAAGAAAGGAGTTAATAAGTCTTTCACCAAAGTGTGGGTTTCCTTTGACACTATACCAAAGGCAAAATTAATGGCCAGGCAGAGTCAACCGCACCAAGTGGCCTTAGGCATTTGCTACTTAGAGTTAACTGGTCTATTATGAACGTGTAGACCTTCCCCAGATGTGAATTAGGAACACTGGACACTGGTCATTTGAAAAACCCTGGATGAGCAGGGCAGTTCCTCCAAATGGCACAGAATTGCACTGTTAGTGTGAACACTAATTTCATCAGCCAACTTTGTAGAGAGGCGCGATTGATCCTGAGGCACTGCTTGAGAATGAATTCTGTCACTCGCTACAGGTACTGTTGGGCAAATGAATCAGAGTATGCCAGTCAGTCTATCAGCACGCAGCTCTGTGATCAGGGACAGCTGACCAAGTTCCACCTTGAGACATGCTCGACCTCCACACTTAGGTGCAGCAGGAGTGGGAATGCGCACTTTCCGTTTACACAGGGAACACGGGCATGCATCTAGGTCGACAATGAGAGCTTTATCATCCTGCAGTGATCTGGCTCTCCCTCCCCTTATGTACTACAGGAACATGCAGAGAAGAATATATCGGAAGTCGGCTACAGACACAGCAGCTCTGAGTCAGTTCACCTGTCTCCTTTATATCATCAGTGCTGTGCCAGCAGGAACAGACAAAGGACACACTGGCACCACCAGGACAGTAGCTGTGGTCTTGCAGACTCAAAGGAGTGCTGTGAGAATCTGCACTCGCATTTCAAGAATAACTCACAGGGGGAAACTCACTGTCTTTTGATCACAGGAGGTTATCAGAAACCTAACTCCTCTTCTTCACTTACAAAATAACATAGTAAAGACATCTATTCTCACACCACGCAGGCAGGACACATGAGAGAGCCACATGCAACAATCCTTGCTTGGATTTGTAAGCTAGCTGTGGTATTTTTATTTACATGCACAGCAGTGAAAAGTCTCTGTAAAGTGGACACAGCACTGTTCTCACCATCATGTGCTTTAACATTAGCTTCATCATTTGCAAGTCAAGTTTCAATGTGTAAAACCCAGGAAAGCAAGAAGAAGCACAAACAAATGGAAGGTGGTTGAGATTACTTTACCTTTCTGAGCTCCCAAAGATTTGTATGTTCAGCTCCACAGAATAAAGGATTTCTACTGAATGGATCATATGTCTTTAACTGCTTGCCACCTAAGAACACAGTATTTTGGAAATGCTTTATTCCTAGTTCAGGAAGACACTTCAAAACTATCACAACTAATGTTCTCACAGAAAAGACCTAATCTTCAAAACTGGTGGTAGTTTGGTAATCCAATACTAGATTTAAAATGCCAAGTCCTTTCAACAATTTACTTTGATGTCTGTCTACTCAAACATTTTTTTTTCCTGAAAAAACTTTGCAACATACTGGCCCCACCTTCCAAATGACCGATCTCTTCGGTTTTTCAAGCATGCAGAGAAAGTGCTGAGAAAACAGACATTAAATAGGTAAGATGGAAATAACCTAAGGAATACATCTGGAGTATTCCAGAGCTGTGCAGTTCCAAATCCTTACTGTTAAGCTGTATTTGGGAATATTTTTCCTTGGAACAGATTTATATGTTTGCTGAAACCCCAAAATAAAAGAGACTTACTTTCCGTTTTTACTTTTTCTTGTTAAGTATATGCGTGTGCAAGTGCCACAGGGCTGCGTGTGGAGATCAGAAGACAGTATTTAGGAGCCAGGTCTCTGTCCAGTTCAAGATCTGGGACCCAGAGACTGAACTCAGGCCCTGAGGCTCAGGGGCGAGTCCTTTCCCTTTCCTGGACGACTGTCTCACGGCCAGCAAGGCCAGTAAGTCCACTGTCAACGGTGTAGCCCTAGTACAAGCTTGCCGCCTCCCGAAGGACAAGAGTTTGTGCTTCAGACAGATAAATCCTTTTAAGAGCCTCCCTCTGACACCAGCACTCTCTTTTTTTTTTTTTTTTTTTTGAGTTTCTATCGAACCCAGGGGATTTTAGCCTTCCTAAGCAAGCGCTCTACCACTGAGCTAAATCCCCAACCCCAGCCAGCACTCTCTTTAACATGTCCAAATGCGTTGGGGATTTAGCTCAGTGGTAGAGCACTTGCCTAGCAAGCGTGAGGCCCTGGGTTCGGTCCCCAGCTCCGGGGGAAAAAAAAAAAAACCAAACATGTCCAAATGTACACTCAAGGCTGAGCTACCATGGTCCTAAGAGAATGGGTCTGTACTGCCTTCCTCACTCCAAGGCTGGCCTTCTTTTTTCCTTGTGGCCTCCGATAAAGACCACATTTATAAACTTTCTTTTGGCTCTAATATTCTATTAACTGACTTATTTTCTTCTGATATGTGTGTGTGCGTGTATAGTCACTTAGGGCTTCTATTTCTGAGGGTCTGTCTTATCTATCTTAAAAACCCGTGTAAGGGGCTGGAGCGATGGCTCAGTAGTTAAGCATTGGCTGCAGTTCTAGAGGACCTGGCTTCGACTCCTATCACCAACATGGTGCTCACCACTGTCTAACTCCAGTTCCACGGCATCCAATGCTCTCTTCTGGCCTCCTGGACACTAGGCATTCACATGGCGCACAGGCGTATGTACAGGCCAAACACATATACACATAAGTACACACTTAATAAAAGATCTTTAACAAACAGCAAAGGATGAATATGACAGCCACACAAAAAACAAGAGGGGCCATAAAGCTGTGGTCAAGCACAGCTCCATTGAGAAACTTTATGGAAGCCACACTCAGGTGCTTTCTGTGCTTGATTAACGTGGCTCACGGAGGCTTAAACTCCTATTTAGACCGGAAATACGTGATTCACCGTGCATCTAGCATTTCATTGTTTTCCACCGGATTCCCACGGCTCTGAAGGCATCTGCTTGGTTTCCAAGATAATTAAAGTGTGTAATTCTGCTAATGAAGATTACCTGTGATTCCCTACCATTGAAATTGCACTTCATGGTAGCCAATGAAGTTCAATACTCGCTCAGCCACACAAAGGCCCTGGGTTCCACCTCCAGCATTCACACTCTCGTGAATGCACGCACGCACGCGTGCACACACACACGCACACACACACGCACATGCACGTGGCACACCATACTCACAGGGCTATGAAGATAACAGAGGAAACGAATTCTTCGTTTAAAAGCTCAAGGGAGGGGTGGGGATTTAGCTCAGCGGTGAGCACTTGCCTGGCAAACGCAAGGCCCTGGGTTCAGTCCCCAGTCGAAAAAAAAAAAAAAAAAAAAAAAAAAAAAAAAAAAAAAAAAAAAAAAAAAAAAAAAAAAAAAGCTCAAGGGAACAAGCCAAAGGACTTCACCTTTCAAATTGTCAAAGTGCACCCAGGAAGCGGCCTTCGGCTTCTCGGTTTCTGCGCTGTTCTCAGGCTCAGCCTCCTTCGCCTCCACTTCCTCCACTGCATCTGTTGCTGTTTCTTTGTCTGCATCGGTAAACTTTTCATCGTCACTGTCATCTCCCACGTCAATGAAGTTTTCTTCATCAGATTCCTAAGGACATGGATCAATGGCTGTTAATCAATGGGAATGGCAATGACGTCTGTATTCATTATGTGATGTGGAGTTTCAAAGACTCACTGCAACTCTGGTAAAAGGTGAAGAAGCACCAGTCAAGTAAAACTCTAGTCATGACTGCCACTCAGGTGAAACAGAAGGCTGCACTCTCTCCTAAACAGGAGAGATTTTAGAACTGAATCCTCAAACATCTGTCATGTTATAAACAACGAAGACTGGTGCTATCGGTATTTATTTCCTCTTCATAATGGAGGAATCAGACGGAAGGGTCTACTCAGTCTAGAATCACCGAGGACTACCTCATATGACTGCAGTTTCTACTGGAGGGCAGTTTCTCATGGAATAGACGGAGGGGTCAAGCAACCTGCCCATGGATTTAGTCGTCCGCCTGGCAGTGAAGCCGAGCCCCTGAACTTACACTGTAATGCTCCAGAGAAACCTCGTCACCGTCAGTGAAGCAAAGAAAACCACACCCACAAAAGCACCCGCCTAACACCCCAGCACCCACTAGGGTCGAGCAGCAGTAAAGAACACACCGGATGATCATCTAGTTGGCTTCTTAAATCTGGTTTTGCTTTAAGAATCTCAGACACAAGATATAAGGCTCCACAAATGAATGGTGGCATCTGTGTGCAGGTAACCTGAAGTAACCTCTTCACAAAAGCCTTCACCCGGCGTAGCATGATGTCAGCTTTCAAAGATTTGTAGATCAGGTTAAGAAACATCGCTTGCTTGGAACATGTCGTCAACCCCGGATCTAACATCTTTCTGTAAATGAAGTCAACGTCAAATGTCCATTCATAAAGTCATCTTTACATCCAGTAGTCACATTTAAAGACTCTACAACCAATACAAAAACCTCGTCTTAGGGACACATTTTCTGCATATGTTAGAATAAGAAACTATTTCTGTCTTATCAGATAAAGTAAAAATCAATGACCCCAAGAAAAAGAACACACAAAGGAAAGAAATCATCAGGTAAGAGCCACCTGTTTTGTGACTTTTTTCTCCTTTAATAGTTTTTTATACAGATACAGACCCCACCTGAAAGGTTACACAAAAGTCAATTAATAAAAACTGATACCCACTCAATCTACTTTTAATCAGTTCTTAGAAGGCAGAGGCAGGCAGCTCAAGTTTGGTCAGCCTGATTTCCATAGCAAATTCAAGAGTAGCCAGGGCTACAGTGAACTGCTAACAAAACAATAAAAACTGTCACCTATGAAGCAGTAGAGGTGATGGCCCGAGTGTCTTTGCTCACTCTCCAGGTGAGCAGGGCAGCATCCCTCATATGGAGACCACAAATGAGTAGTGAAAAAGGAAACTGAGTCCTTAAAATGTGACCCAATGGACTAAGCAAGTATCCTTCATACATACCATCCCAGTCCAGAATGTTCTCTGCATGCCCACAGTCCCTAAAATAGGTTCGGTTCTTCTAATCTCTCAGTCTTATGCTCTGTGGTTTCCTACACTGAGTCCGCCTCAGTTTTCCTGCCTTTTCTCCCAAGGTTCAAAGGTATCAGATTGCCGTATTACAAGCTTCCTCCATATACTGCTTTCCTTAATGAGGGGTCCAATCAGGCACAGACTAAAGCCTTCATTACTTATCCCAAATAAAGCTTCTTCCTATACAGCTTTCTTGGAAATTATGTGTGTGTGTGCATGTGTGTGTGTGTCAGAGGACACCCTAGTGTTTGTTCTGTCCCTCCATCCTATGGGCACTGGGGACTGAACATAGGGGGGCAGCCTTGTCAGTAAGGACCTTTATTCCCTGGGCCATCTCCCTGGTCCTAAAGCTCTGCTATGTAAGGTCCCAGTCCTGTCATTCACAAGCTGACACTTAGGAAATGCTTCCTCATGGGAATGTCAGGCCATGAGACAGATGCACATCCTGCATTTCACTAATAAAATACTGTAAGAAAAACGACGTTAATCAAGTAACCAAAGGGTTTTACTGAGAATTAAATAATTTACCCAATTTTAACATGGCAAACTACTACCTGGGATTCAAATCATTGTAAGTATGGCTTAAATCTAAACTATTAATCATTACTTTACATTTTCCTTCATAAGTTACAGATGTGCAACTGTTAAAAAAAAACAAACACAAAAATCAAATTAGAGGCTGGGTGTGATAGGCCATGCCTTTAATCCTAGCACTCGAGTCAGAGACAGTTGGATCTCTATGGGTTTCAGAGCAATCAAAGCTAAATGGTGAGAGCCTGTTTCAAAAAATTAAAAAGCAAAAAGAATAGATGGGTTCCTCAGCACAGCTTGCTGACATATGTAAGACAGACCCAAAGTGCTTACACTGTAGACAACGCCTGCCTTGGTGAGACACAGGACAAACAAACCAAACCAAGCTAAACCCTGAAATCTGAAACTCCTAACACGCATTCTTCAGCATACTTCATAAGGTGCAGCGTGGGATGTCTGTGACGGGGCCATATCTTATATACCCAGAACATGGGCAGCAGATGTAAGCATTCAAAAATGAATGAATTACTCAACAGCGGCAGGAAGAACTGGAGGGAGATTTAGAATGAGTACATTGGGGAAAGGGATTTCAATTCCTCCTCTGGTTCTAGTTCTTTACTCTCCCCCAAGACTTAAAACAAATAGAGCAAAGTGTTACCTTTGAAACAGGAGTCAGAGTGCCATGTGCTCAAAGCTGGAGAATGCTTAGTTGTAGGGGGAGGGGATGCTATGTATGAATACTTATATAGATACATATATGTTTACCTACACACACACACGCACACACACTCCTTTTATCTTATACTACATAGCCACACCACAGCAAGTTTTCACCACACTCATGCACTTACTTGTATAAAGCTGTGTAGTATCGGTCAGATATTGTCTGCTGAGAATTCATTACCTGGAAAAGCAGCATCAAAGCCTGCACACTAGTATTAAAATTTACAACATGCAACACTTTGAATAAAGTGTCCACCTGCTCCCTCACTCTGTCGTCACCTATGTGGGAGTAAGGGTACGCTCTGTTCACGCCTGTTAAAAGGGCACTGAGCATTTTTGATTCAATGTCTTTTTTCTTGATACAAGTCCGAAAGAAACAAAAATAAAGAGTTATTAATTTGTTAGCCAGCTCACTTTCTTCATGGGAGAGGACCATTTGGTTTAAAAAGCAAATTGCATAATACTGAGCTTTGGGGCTGATATTTGAGCGAAAGAGTAGCCGTTCTATCTCTCCACACACGACTCCCTTCATATTGGGATGCTTCCGCAGCAGCACTTCGAGCAGATGGGAAGCTTTGGTGGCGATTCTGTTCTGCGGGTCTCCCAGCTTATTTATCACCTGCACAAGAAGAGCCTTTTCCTCCTCGGGTTTATCACAGAGAAGCTCATGGGCCGCTACCAGGGCTCGGGTTTTGGTGGTTACCAGGGAATCGTGACTTAAAGTCTCGAGGACCTGAACAAATTCTGCTACCAAGTGCTTCAGTTGGTGCTCGTAATACCACAGGATCAGTCTTCTATCTCTTGAGTCCTTGTTGCCACTGGACAGCTCTTCCAGTTTGTGAAGGGGGCGCTGGCTGAAGAGCCGGAGCTTCCGGCTGTCCGGAAGGAGGTCTGTGATGAGCAGCTCCTTGAACGTATCCAAAGCCATGAGGCACTGCTGCTTGCTGCCCTTCTTTCTAACAAGGCTCAAGAGGGTTTCTACAAACTGGAGTGTGTGAACAGCGTCATCCTGGATCAGAAGGATCATGGCCGCCATCCTGTCGGCTAGCGTCCCCGATGACACGATTGCCTTCATCCAGGTGGAGGAGCCTCCCTTTTGATTGCTTGTCTTATTCTTGAATAAGCTGACTTCCTGCTCGTACAGCTTCTCGGCCAGGGCTTTGTACTTGGACACTACATCCCGAGGCTGTGGTTCCAAGGAAAACTCACCGCTGTATTCCATGTCGTACCACTTGCCCCCAGGCTTGAGTAACAGCGTCTGTCTCTCCAGAAATTCGAATGCATCGGGCTGTTTATCCCTCTTCGCTTTGGAGACGGTACTGCTCTCGGGATGCTGCTCTGGTACGCTTTTATTTTTCACCGTCTTTTTTCCTTCTGCTGCTTTCTGTTTCTTATTCTCTACCTTCGGTAGTTTTGCTTCTTTTTTGCTGGCGTTTTCTTTTTTCTCTGGTTCATCCTCTTCAATCAGAGACTTCGAGTATTTGGCCAAATTCAGATTCTGAATAAATGCCTCCAATTCACCTTGTTGGAGGTCGTCGATGGTTCCCTTTTTGCCTCCATCTACTACTTCTTCATTTTCATCCAAAGTAGCCAGCATAAGGTAATCTTGCTGCAGAAACACATTAAAAAAAAAATGCCATATTACAAACCAAGGACTTCACCTTTAACAACCATCACGTGTGAATTACTACACTATTACCTGGCAAAATCAGAGATATGCAACAGGAAAATGCACAAAAGATATGTACATCATAGGGAAAAGGATTTTGAAGAACCTTCTTCAAGATATGTAATGCGTCAGGTGAGCAAGGTTAAAGGTTTATGAGTGGGCAGGGGTATGGCTCAGTGGGTCAAATCCATGCCAAGCAAGGCTGGTGACTGAGGTTCGATCCTCGGAATGCACATAAAGGAGAGAATCGATTCTAAAGTTGTCCTCTGATTTCCACACAAGTATGTAACAACAAACACACAGTACTCCTTCCAATAATATAAAATACGTTATGAGACAGTACAGGGAAGAAAAGGCACTTTCATAAAAGGCTAATGTAAACTAGCATGTCCTTTTAGCGACTTCAATCTAACCTATAAGGCATTTACCTTTTAACCTAGCAGATTTAGATTACGCATACACTAATGTTCAAAACCCATGTCCACGTGGTTAGAATTAGATCGCCTACATTTTAACGAAGTTAAATGAGTTAAAACACAGTTACACAGGAGGAAACATGCAATCCGAATTGTTTCTTTTTCCACTGAGGAACGGTAAAAGTAAAAGTGGGAAGCACTTAGAACAAATCGGAGGCTGGGCTGCGGGTCCCACACTCCCGGCAGCCGTGCGCATCCCCTTTCCCGGAGCCTGAAGCGGTTACCTTCGTGCCTCCGAGGCGTAACACCTCCTCCAGAGAGAAGCCATTCTTGGCCTCATCGCTATCCTCCTCGTCTTCCTCGTCTGGATCTTCTGTCACCTCTTTGGGACGCCAGGGATTCTTGGCAAGGAACTCTAAAGGTTCCTGGTCCGCCGACATTGTAGGCTGGACACGCGAGCGCAGTCCTTAGCTCACTTCCGCTTTCCGGTGACGCACTTCCTATTTCGTGAGCACAGTAGGAAATACCCTTCAACTCCGCCTCCGGGGCGGAGCCAGGCCCCGAGGTGGTTGGAATGAATGCTTTGGTGAGACGCTGCGTGGCCCGCACGGGTAAGAGTCTCCTTGCAGAACCCCGTTTCCATAGAAACCGCATGGCGTGACTCTTTAGTTCCTCTGTAGCTTCTTGGGGCTGGAGCTGGAGTTGGAAGCCGGTTCGCACAGAGGCTTGGCTGTGTGGAGGAGCTTGTAGTCATGAGTTCAATGCACACCTCCATCGGGTTCTGACGTTGGGGCGAAGTTAGTGATGTGAGCTCGCCTGCCTTGCAAGCTTTCGGCGGCTTGCTGCGCGTGTAAGTGAAATGGTGATTTCTAATGCCGGGGTCTTAATCGTGTTTTTCAGGCATTCCCAGTATTTGGAGAGGGAAGTGCTTCAGCTCCGGGAATGAGCCGGCAGAAAGCAACCAGGTGACACCGATGCTGCGGCATCTTATGTATAAAATAAAGTCTACAGGTCCCATCACTGTGGCCGAGTACATGAAGGAGGTTTTGACCAACCCAGCCAAGGTAAACATAGGGGAGCGTGAGGGGAGCGTGAGGGGAGCGTGAAGCACGAAGTGTGTGTACAGAGAGGAGCCTGAATGTTTCCAGAGGTCAGGGGATGAGCCACCTCCGAAGTCCTTGGAATGTAGTCTAATCTGTCATTTGATCAGGTTGTGTTTAAGGGCAGTGCCAAAAGAAGTCACTACAAATTTCTGCAGAATTTAGGTGACAGAATGTAGTTTGAATTAAAGGAATGATTTTCTAACTGGGTTGCATTTCCTTGCCATAAGGGAAACACTATATAAGGTTGACCTTGAACTTGTAGCATCTTCTTGTTTACCCTCCTGAGTGTTGGGATTATAGGTGATCTCCACTTTCCTGACTCTAAGAAAGCTTTGAATGTTTCCTGAAGGTTAAGCATTATGGTAAAACTTGGGATATGAAGATAAGACAAGGCCTTCTCTCCAGACCTTGTAAGAAATATAATATATATATATCTCACTGGATTTAGTTTTGGGTTGGAAGTCTTTGGAGAGAGAAGTCAGTGAAGATGCTGTTTGAGTAGACTGAAGAGGTATGGATGCTGAGGAGAACTAAAATGGGAAGAAAGAGACTTTGCATTGGCATGAACTTTAGACAAGCAGGGCCTTTGTTTTAAACCTACCGTTTTATTGAGATTCATCAGTCATATGAACGTTGTGTAAGTCACTGGTATATAGTTGGATGGCTCTCTCTCCCTGTGTCTCTCATGCACACACTGATGGATTTTTCACACAAATCACATTTATTTAGGTTGCACAATGGTCAAGAAAAATTGAGGAACAGAGTATCAGCAACAGGCAGGGCTAACTGGGGAGAGAGGGCTGCAAGGATGGGGAGAATCTTACTGTGCTGACTGGGAGACGTGAACATTGCATGTCTGCAGCCCTTCTACTTGAGTAATTGCTGTTCTGTGAGTTTTGCAAAATGACTACTACCATGTAAAATTTAGATAAAGACTCTGTCCTTATCTTGATTATTTTAGGAGAGAGAACTTCCTTGGTAAACAGTGACTTCACTGAATGAATTACATAACGAGTGGGGGAGTACCTTTGAAAGCCTTATCTGAGAAATGAATCTTTTCCATTTCTTCTCTTTTACTCAGGGATATTACGTGCACCATGATATGCTAGGAGAAAAGGGAGACTTTATTACTTCACCTGAAATAAGTCAAATCTTCGGGGAGGTAATACTCAGCGTGTGGACCGTAAAAGAAGTGAACGTTATAGATGCTTGAGAGCAGAACAAGCTATGCTCATCTGTAACAGGGTTTGGGGTGTGTGTGTGTGTGTGAGTGTGTGTGTGTGTGTGTGTGTGTGTGTGTGTGTGTATGTGATTTATCAAATATTTAAAATTTTAGAGGGAATGGTGAGAGAGCATTTGAAAAACTCAGATTTCACTATAGACAAAGAAGTGGAGACACGTGAAGGACAAGGGACGATAGAGAAGGTTTGAGAAGAGGAAAATCGTGAAAAATGTGGTTGAAAAGGGAGGGAAGGAGGGAGGGAGGGAGGGAGGGAGGGAGGGAGAGAGAGAGAGAGAGAGAGAGAGAGAGAGAGAGAGAGAGAGAGAGAGAGAGAGAAATGCCAGCTATGACTTAACCATGTTACAGTGGAGCCTCCCTGTAAGAAACAGAGTTGCGGTTCATTTAGTTCCCTAAAAGTGCCTTTGATGACTTAAAGATAGGAAATAGTACATAAACAGAAGTAGAATCTAGGTTTGAGGAAGTAAATTATATTTAAGGGTTGTGTAATTGTGGAAATCACAAGTAAGAAGAGATGGCATAATTGTCGTGTGTCCTTTTGTTCCCAACTCCAGTACCTTTCTGTAAGTGATTGCTCATTCGCACCGTGGGGCTTAGCACCCTTCGCCATGATAGTAAGCTTCCTATGCAGCGTATGTCCTGCCAATGTTGCCCAGTGGAGGTCCAGTGATTCGTGTGTGTGTGTGTGTGTGTGCGCGCGCGCATTTGCATCTGTATATATCTGTGCATGTCCAACAATCTATATTGAATTATTTGTAAATGTTTTGCTGTTTAGTATGAAGTATGTGTGTATGGAGAATTTCATGGTATAACGCTTCAATGTTTTTTCTTGTCATAGCTACTCGGGGTGTGGTTCGTTAGTGAATGGATGGCTTCCGGAAAGAGTACAGCCTTCCAGCTGGTGGAACTTGGTCCAGGTCGGGGTACCCTCACAGCAGATATTTTGAGGGTAAGTAATAAAAGAACGTCTCTTAAGTCACATAGGTCAATCTTTCTATTTTTGAGCTAGTTTTCAAATCTTACTAATCTTCTGGGTTTTCAGTCCTACTTTCTAATTCCTGTATTTGTCAACTAAAATCCAATGTCAGAGTAATGTGGTGGCCAGATGTTGACACTGGGTGACTGCCACTACTTTTACCTTACTCTTTGAGATGGGATCTCTCACTGAGTTGGAAGTTTGCTGACTTGCTAGGAAGCCCCAGTCATTCTCCTGCCTCTGCCTTTCCAGGATTGGGATTAAAGGTGCACAGCACCAGGGCTGTCTGCATTTTGATGGGGCCAGGGATGAGCTCAGGTCCTCAGACTTGCACAGCAGATGCCTCACCAACAAAGCCTCTCCTAGCCCTAGTGGGGCATTTTCTTTCACTGTTCTCTCCTGTACTTTTCCCCTAGGACTTTGTAAAAATATTTTAAAGGGATATATAGTAATATTTATTAAACTTTAACTTTTTCTGTTTTGAAACTCATCAATATTTTTGAAGGTAACCTGTATGTTTTTTGGCAATCTAATGTAAAAAAATCATTACAGATTTAATTTTTTGATTTTTTTTTGCTTGAAATTAGGAATTGAAGAGTTTTTAAAATGACAAATAAGAATACTGATTATATTTTAAAGAGAAAAAAAGCCCACTCATGAAGCTTCCGAGTCTATATATATTTTTAAAATTGACAGCCATTTGAATATGAAACATTTTAATGAGGTTTTTAAGTAGTATTTTTTTTAGGTAGGTGTGGCAGAGCATAACTACTTTATTTTATTTTACTTTTATTTCAGAGATTTATTTATTTATGTGAGTAAACTGTAGTTGTCTTCAGACACACCAGAAGAGGGCATCAGATCCCATTACAGATGGTTGTGAGCCACCATGTGGTTGCTGGGAATTGAACTCAGGACCTCTGGAAGAGCAGTCAATGCTCTTAACCTCTGAGCCATCTCTCCCTATAACAGCTATTTTAAATTTGATCTTTTGAAAGGAGTTGTTGTTGCAAAATTTTTTTTATATATTCTTTTATTTCAATCACTGCTCCTCCCCCCCCCCAAAAAAAAAGAAAGAAAAGAAAAAAACTGCCTGGGTCAGACGATTAGTCTGTATCTGTACACTCCCAAAAGCAGAGGAAGCCACAAGTGGTCAATGGGCCACTGAGTGCTAAAGGTTGTTAAGATGTGTACCCACCCCCATATTTTCCCCAGTGCCATTTAATATGCTTCTGAGGATACAGTTTCATCATGTCCCCAGAGAGGTTTCTTTAATAGACACCCAGGCTTTATTCAATCAACCCTGTATACATTTTATTTTCTTGGACTTTTTAAGAGTACTCGATCTGAAACATTGTGTGGATGGTAAATCTTTTTATTTTTATTAGTAAATTGTTACTCGGAAGCCACATTGCAGTTTATTTCTTATATAAATGGTGCTTATTAACTCTAATAGGTGTGGTTCCCACATGTTACTGGAGAATGACCTGGGTCAGGGGTAAATCTTTGTTGTGAATCAACTAATGGTTGTGGTGAGCAGTCAGAAACCCCTTCTACTTGACGCATTGTGTTTGCCAGTGTGTGGTGGTTTGGCCCCCATAGGCTCATACATTGGAATGGCTCGGTCCCTCATTGGTAGAACTGTTCAGGAAAAGATTGGGAAGTGGCCTTCTTAGAGGAGAGATATCTCTGGGGATGGGCTTAACGGTTTCCAAAGCCTACACCAGGCCCGTTCCTTCCCACTCTCTGCCTCCAGCTAGCTTGTGGCTAACATGTAAGCTCTCAGTCACTGTGCCAGGGCCATGTCTGCCTGGCTGCTGCCATATTTCCCCCTGTAATGACCATGGCCTCACCTTCTGAAACAAATGAAGCTCCAGTGAAACGCTTTCTTTTTTAAGTTGTCTTGCCATTGTGTCTCCACAGCAACAGAACAGTAACTAAGTCACAGTCTTTTCTTTTTTGTTTTAGGTGTTCAGTCAGCTTGGGTCTGTGCTAAAAACCTGTGACATTTCAATACACCTCGTAGAGGTGAGCCAAAAGTTAAGTGAGATCCAAGCACTGACACTGACTGAGGAGAAGGTCCCTTTGGAGAGAGATGCTGAATCCCTAGTGTACATGAAAGGTGTCACAAAGTCTGGGATTCCAATCTCCTGGTATCGAGACCTGAAGGATGTTCCTACAGGTACACTTCACACTGACTAAAGGCAGAGCATTGGTCAGAACTCTCCACAGCTCTGACAGATGACCAGCTTTTTACCACAGCCTCAGTTACCACTGCCAAGGCCCTTACCTGCAGAGAATAGCTGACTCTTCTTTGTCTAGCAAAAAACATGATAATAGAAGATTGCTTAACATTATGGAGTGGTGTTCATTTTATAGAAACCCAAACTGTAAATCTCTCTGTCCTTTGTAGTATTTCCCGTTAGCTAGGATGCTACCGACAATGGCCTGGAGCAGCTGAAGAAAGTGACTGGAGATAGGTTTAGTCACTAATCTCTCAAAAAATCTATACTTGACCAAAGGCAAGCAAGGTGTGGTGGTTTACCAGTCTAGGAGTCTTTGACAGGGTGGAGACAAGATCCTCAGCAAGACACCAAAAGCCATGTCTGGCATTAAGTTCACATTCCTCCTCAGATGACAGATTTGATTCTCATTGTTCTTGGGTTCAGTGATGAGTAGAAGACTTAGCTGATCATTGAGTATTTTTTCTTTGTATGCTGTTCACAGTGAGCTTCCCATAGAGTTGTGGTTCTTAACCTGTGGGTTGAGGCCTCTTTGGGGGTTGAACAACCTTTTTATAGGGGTTGCATCTCTGATATTCTGTAATCTGATATTTACAGTTCATAACAGTAGCAAAATTAAAGTTATGAAGTAGCAATTTTATGGCTGCGGGTCACAACATGAGGAACTGTATTAAAGGGTCTCAGCGTTAGGCAGGTTGAGAACCATTGGCCTAGATGGTGGTATGGAAGCATCCCGGGTTTCAGTGCTGAAGAATCAGGCACTTTTTTTTTTTATGGTTAATGTTCAGTAGAGTTAATTGCTTTGAAATGCCACTATTTCTTTTTCTTGTATTTTTAAACAGGATACAGCTTTTACCTCGCACATGAGTTTTTTGATGTTCTTCCTGTGCATAAATTTCAGGTATTGATGGGAAAGTCGTGTTTATGATTAACTAAGGGCCTTAAAGCTGTGCTAGTGAACACAGTGCGTATCCACTGCTTGCCCAAGTTAGTATTAGGTGGGATTTTCTTGACTATGATTGAGAAGCAAGCAGAAATATCAATCAGAATCTTTATTCTCTTGGGTATGTTGCTATGAATTCTTAGTCTTGGGCGAGAGAACCTACAGTGGGAATGACTGTCTTGAGGATTTACTGACAAGACTAGGATTTCCCTATATCCACCTGTGAGACTTTGGGTTTAGTGATGGGCTGCATCCATGGCAGCTTGTCACACAGTGTAGCCGTTTGTCCCAGAAGCGCCTGCTTGCTCATGCCCCATCTTCCAACCCTGTGCTGCTTGCTTCTCCTACAGCTTGATTTGTTATTCCTTCCTTAGAACACCATGCTTTAAGTGCTTGCAAACGCTTACTTTGATGTGTTTTGTTTAGAAAACACCACATGGATGGAGAGAAGTGTTTGTTGATATCGACCCACAATCTCCTGATAAACTGAGGTTCGTCTTGGCGCCTTGTGCGACTCCCGCAGAAGCCTTCATACAAGTATGAATTTGAGTTTTCCTTCTAAGTTAGCTGTTTCAGAGTCGTCGTCTGTCTTCCTAGTTGACACTTTAGCTTCTTCCAGTGGGAAGCTGGAGCGCAGCCCATGAGGCGCTTGGTGGTGGCAGTCACAGTCGCAGTCCAGAAGCCCTGTGGGCTACGTTGTCTCTCGTGTGTCATCTTGCTATGTAGGAAGATGGGACTCACAAGCATTTACTCAGCCAAGTGTCCGCCTCTGTTCCCTGATGACGAATGATGCCATGTGATCTGCTTAGCAGGGAACATTCCCTGTGGGAAGGCAGTGAGCTGTGGGAACCGCTGAGGTACCTGAGCGGCATGCAGTGCTCTGTGTTTTCACCGCTTTCATCACTGACAGCTGTTGGGTTGTACTCAAACCCAGACCTACCTTTGACCCCACACCATGAACAGATACCTGCTGCCTTCTCTTGCCTTTAAGGAATGGTCTCCAGAGCTTTCTATCTTGGGACTGAACTTAAAAAAAAATTATTTTATTTAATACACTGGTGTTTCACTTACATGTTTGTGTGAGGGTGATGGTTCCCTTGGAACTGGGGTTATAGATGGTTGTGAACGGCCACATGGCTGCTGGGAATGGGACCGGAGTTCTCTGGAAGAGTCCAGTGCTCTTGATTGCCCAGTCACTCCTTTAGCTCCAGGGCTGTTTAAAAAGGTCCCCAAATAGCACTTGCTTCTCAGGAACATCTGAGCTTCCCATTTATTTCTTCTCTACCCTAGAGAAACATCTATGTCCTAGATCTTAATTAAGAATTTCCCAAAGTTTTCAGTTTTAAAAACAGGGTTTTGAAAACATGCCCACCAACCTGTTTTCTTTACAAAGTATGTTAATATATTAGACTAGATACTTGTGAAGTTTCTTTCATATTCTATGTCATTCTACCTGAATGACAAACTCTTTTCCTAGAAGTAGTCTCTTTTAGTTCTTAACCTAACTAGGACTCACTTAAGTATCTCCTGTCATTTGCATGGGGCCATGGGTGCCACCTGTCATTGTGAGGCTTAGTCTGAGGTGGTATGGGGAATCAGCAGGGCAACCTGAGGCATGTCGGCAGCTGGCTGGCTCTGACTTTTATAGCTACACTGTAGGTTATTATGCTGTTTTCAAGGGCTCAGGAGGCAGTGTGACAGTGGGTTTTCATAGTGAACATGAAAATAGCAAATTTTACAAGAATTGTCTCTAGTTCATCTGCTGCTTGGAAATACTGGACACCACTGGAGGGCTTTCTGTCTTCATGGAAGGCAGCACAGTTGACTCCACAGGATCTGATTTCATCAGATGCAAATAAGTGGTACTTTTGACAGTACTCTGGAGGCCCTGTTAACGTCAGGTCTTGTTCTTCATGCATTCAGCCCAATGGACTGTGTTCTCATTATTAGTGTGGAAAGTGCTTGTGTAATGGTATTGACCATGTGGTAGGTTCAGAGTATCGAAATGTCTTCACACCTAATGTTCACCACGAAAGAAACAAGTTCTGTATACCGAAAAGGTTGCCGTGTGAAACTCTGGCCAGACCATATTCTAGTTGAATTCATTATAACTAAGAAACGTTCACTGTAGAAATGTGAAAGGTCCTGAGGAAGCAGCTCTTCTGAGTGGTGTAACGAGTCGAACTCTTCCCTCACCAGCGCGATGAAAGAAGGGAGCATGTGGAAGTTTGTCCTGATGCTGGGGTTGTCATCCAGGAACTGTCCCAGCGCATTGCATCAACTGGAGGTGCTGCCCTGATTGCGGATTACGGTCACGATGGAACAAAGACTGACACCTTGAGAGTATGTGTCACGCAGGGCATGCCTTATCAGCATCTCCCTGTTAGTCTGACGTTCACTAAATAGTTCTTAGCTTTTATGGTGTCTTTGTTGCATTAATGTTAATTATGCTGTTATAACTACCCATAATTTCAGATCTTACGTCGTTCGTAGCACTGAGCCTGGATATGCACTGAGCCTAGTAAGCACTGGAATAATTTAATTTTAGGGAACAGTCTCTCACATTAATATTCAACCCTGCCTTCATTAAAAAAAAAAAAAAGCTACTTTGCATGTTTAACTTAGCAACTGCAAACTGTTTTAACATATTTTTCTTTCTAGATACTTCCTTTCACCCTTCCTAAACATTCTTTTGAAATGTTCTTTAAATGAAACTAACCACGTTGAATAGTCTATAACTGGAATATATTTAGCCAGAGGCTATTACTCATTTTCTAGATCCTTGGTTCTTTCTAACTTTATTACTGTTAGGAAGTCTTGCTGGGTGGCGGTGGCACGTGCCTTCAGCCCCAGCCCTTGGGAGGCAGAGGCAGGCGGATCTCTGAGTTAGAGGTCATCCTGGTCTACAGAGTGAGTTCTGAGACAGCCAGGGCTACACAGAGAAACTGTCTTAGAAAATCAAAACCAATCAAACAAAAAAGGGTTCTTACCTGGGGGTGTTCTCTAGCCTTCCCTCTGGGATTAGGTAGAGCAAGTCTGGATGGCGTACACACCATATCGTCAGACTCTGTGAACTGAACTACCTAGGTTCTGATAACCAGGACTTGCCCACAGCGTTAATGGGAGCGTTAAAGGTGACAAGGTTAGGCACTCACGCCAACGTCACAAATCCTACTGCCCTTTCCATGGCTTACTTTGTTTGAAGAAAGGATGTTACTGTGTACAGTTTAAACCAGACTCAGGACATACTTTTCTTCTTAACACTGACAATGTAAAAGATGGGTTAGTAGGATGTCCTTTCTTTACTCTCAATAATATTAACTAAAACAGAGTAAACACTGTTCCTATCCTCAAGGGGTTTTATGAACACCAGCTGCACGATGTCCTGACCGCTCCTGGAACAGCAGACCTGACAGCTGACGTAGACTTCAGTTACCTGCGCAGAATGGCACAAGGAAGAGTAGCTTCTCTGGGTCCCGTGGAACAAAGAACATTTCTAAAAAACATGGGCATTGATGTGCGGCTGAAGGTAACGGTTTATCTCACTAACACTGAATATCCTAATTCCAAAAACTATTTGAATTGAGCTCTGCTGGCTTTAATGCTGCCGTAGCAAGCAGGCCTATGCAGTTTTTGCACAGGCAAGAGCTGGGGTGTAGCATAGCTGGCCAACTTTCTGTATGAGACTGAGACTCCCAAGAAAACCATGTTCATGGGTATGAATTGATACCTCCTCTTCTGAGGACATGGAGCTGTTACAGAGCAGATCACCTGGGATAAAGATGCAGATGTAGACACTGGATCACAGCACTCTACAGTTATAAGACACTGTGATCACATCTGGGGAGTTGCTGTACTGGATCATTACATCATTAGTGCTACGCTGGGGGAGTCCTTCTTCCGGTGGTGTTCATTAAAGACTTTCCCCCCTCAGGTTCTTTTGGATAAAGCGGGTGACCCATCCCTGCAGCAGCAGCTACTTCGGGGGTACGATATGCTAATGAATCCTCAGAAGATGGGAGAAAGATTTCACTTCTTTGCCTTGCTGCCTCATCAGAGACTTCATGTGGGAAGTCAAGGACGGAAGGCCTGCCAGTCAGAAGCCCCCTCGTCCTCTGTACCTGGGTTTGATGAACTGGTTTGGCACTGATATTTCAGCTGCCTTGACTATCAGAATAAAAGAAATTCACTTTGCATACTGAAGTTGACTTAAGTACTCACACTGTCAACTCTTTTCAGTCAATGGCCTGTTTTATATGAACACAATCAAAACAGTAGAATGTTAAAGGTTATAACCAACTCCTGTTATAATTGTTTTCAACCCAGTGAAGCAGTTTATTGTGAAATTGTTTCTTTTATCAAATTACTGTATTTCTACTTACTTTTTAAAAACATATGAGCACTGATTGGTTTGCTATTTTCAGGGATCCGAGTCAACAGATCTGGATATTTTTAAAGGGCAAAAGGCAGTGTATTCTGATAGAAGGCTCTCTAAGGTTTAATATTTGAAAGAAGTCAGATGTGAGTTTCTAGAGTTAAGATCCTGTTTTTGCTGAAGGAGATAATTAACTGAATATGCCAGTATACACTTGGTTCTCTGGTCTGTGAAGTGCACAGATGAAGGCAGAGTGACTGGTAAGGAGTCAGCAGTTCTCCATTCTGGAAGCAGGATTCAGAATACACATGCTTCTGTGGATGAAAGTAAAGATTGATAACTATAATTTTTCCTTTTTTTTTTTTTTTGGAGCTGGGGACCGAACCCAGGGCCTTGTTCTTGCTTGGCAAGCGCTCTACCACTGAGCTAAATCCCCAACCCCGATAACTATAATTTTAAAGAAGTAATAAGTCATAGTTAAAAAGACTGCAGCAAATCTGACTTTTACTGAAGTAAGAATTAAGAGCAATGTTAACTATCCAGGAGGAACAATTTCCTAGGCTGAGCTCATTCTGTTGTATTTTCAGGTCAATACACAATTTTAGTTCTGTATTAAATTGGTCTGTAGAACCATGCTATTTATCCTGTAAATGGGCATTCCTTATCAGCAGCAGTCCTGAGGAGCTTAGGTGGGAATGGTATTAGCCATGCCTCAGCCTGTGGTAACTGCAGTGAAAGTCACTGATGGAGTGGTATGCCACTGACTCATTTATTCCCGTTTCCGCTTAGCCGAGCGTGGCCTTAACGTTCTGTGTCTTCGTCTGTGAGAGAAGAAGGAACAAGGCCGTATTTAATTGGTGTGTTATGGTGCATGCACATTTTGGCCACAGCACCTACAGTTTAGTATGTACCCTGTGACCACATTTAGGGCATGATCACATTTACATGTGAGGGTTTATAGTGGATGCTTATTTTTTTCTTCATTGCTCTCCAACTTTGTTTTTGAAACAGCATCTCTCTCCGAACTCACAGCTCTTTAGTTTGACCGAATCTTTCACCTCTCCCCTTGTGCTGCAGTGTCTGATGGGGTTACAGGCGTGTACCGCGTGGTGCTGGGGGTCCCCTCTGGAGCTCTTGATTGTGCGGCAGATGCTTTACCTCCTGAGCCCACCCCCAGCCTTGTGCGCCCAGCCCAGACCATCCTCACGCTCTGCTCTACCTTTCTACCTCCACAGCCACTGTTTCAGATGGGATTTTGTTTTCGGGGACCAGACTAGAACACTTGAAAGAAGTAAATACTTACTTATATTATTCTTTGTACTGGCATCCCAATAAACGAACCCTCTAGATAATTATGTCAAATGTGGTATACAACTGAAATGGCTTTTTAGAGGGTGGGCGATATGTAAGCATAGTCAGTGCTCATGCAGCATTGGCTATGTTCACAAAACTGTCCCACTACTCAGGCCCAGCGGCAATATTATAGCCAAATAAAACTCTCTTGAGATCTTTGTACTAGAGAGGGTCTAATGTTTTCACATAGGGAAGTATGGTGATAGAGAAATACATTTTATTATCAAGTTTTAAGAATATTTACAAAAGTGGGATGTAACAAAAAATATAAAATGTACTAAACAGTGTCATTATACACTACTTTGAAAATTGTCACATGTTTCTAAGAAACAATTACTTTTTATGCAAACACAGCTTGGCTTTAAGACAATGACAGAAGTTATGCAGGTTACACAGTGGAGTATTACTCAACTCCCAACTACGACAGTGCCTTTACAGTCTCTCTTTAAACAGCATAGGGCTTCAACGAAAACAGAGTGCAATTACTGTCATGGCTTGTAAAGTCTGATTACAGAGGTACAGCAACCCAGCAGTCACTCCAGTTAGTTTTCACACACACAGTAAAGCCACAGTGGGCTAGTGACACACACTAGCTCCATCTTGTACATACTGGTCAAGCAAACTCAGCAGAAATGAAAAATCCATTCTTACAAGTTTTTTAAAATTACTCTTCACAACTGCTGTATGAAAACAACCACAGAGACAGTTTGGAAAGTCTTCTGGAAATACTTACAGATATACAGTACATTGCCAATGGCTGGGACGGTTGAAGGGACATGGGTATAGGCCTCGGTTTAAATCCATATTTACTCAATGACCTTCAACAGCTAACCGTGTGCCTCAACTTCTTTAAGTGTGCTTAGCCTAATGTGAGGACAGTTCAAAGCATAAACATTTACAACAGAGGCACCCCTAATGTTTGTGTTTCTTCAAGGACCTTTTACATGTCAGAAAGATACCTGCAGCTGCTCTCTCACCTGCCAGGGCACTTAGTTTTAGTCTGCTCACACACCAACTTTTTCCTTTGCTATCTCGGGACCAGTGGGAAGTGACGACACTGGCATTCCAGATTGTCAGAAGCGGTCACACAGCCCAATCTTCACAGCCACATTGAAAGAGGCAGTAGGAATTTATGGTGTCCACTCTCCAGACTGAGAAACTAAGTGCTCAAACTGTCACCTGCTCAGCCAAACAGATCTACAGAGTACAGACACTAAAACTTAAACTCAGGTTTTCTGATTCCAAATTTTTGCTTTTAGCACAGAAAGGGAGAAACAAGAAAAACTGTTCTTGGTGACTAGTGATGAATGAAGAAACAAACAGCTACTATATTTCTCACAAGCGGATAGTCCTGGATCCTTTTCTTTGGGTAAAGCACAGATGGGACTATCGCTAATGTAGAAATCTGAAGGGCACAGAACTCAAAGGTTTTTGAATTTGGGGGGTTTCAGATTTGTAAGTCAGGATGTTGAACTAGTAGAGTCTGCAAACATTTCAGTATCTGGAAACTGAAGCCCTCCCGGTGTAGAGCAGCAGAAATAGGGATATTGAACCTGTATTATTAACTACTACAAAACGGCTGGCTCTGGAGCTGAAGTGTAGGATGTTCTTACTCTTCCTTCATCCGCTGTACTGGTAAACTCCCGATAAGCTGGACTTTCCTGTCTGACTTCAACCACTCCTCCAAACCGTCCAAAATACAATGCTAGTTTAAAAAACTAGATATTTGCAAATCCCACCCAAAGGCTAAGGGAAGAAGGAAATGATACTGCTTGTTGTGTAGTGACATTTACTGACCCCGTACTAGCTTTCCTCTTTAGTATGTAATTTTGTCTATAATTTATTCAGCTCCAGGTAAGGATAAATTAGTTAAATGCAGAGTTGTGCCCACACACTGTTGGCGCACCGTATCAAGATGGTGTCAATTGAGAATATACGTGCTCAGTGGCACAGCCGAGTGCTCACCAGCTAGTTCTACTCATTTGTAACACCAACTGTTCAGTTCTAGTGACTACTACGACATAGAAAGAGTCACGACTTATGTCACACAGACATAAAGTAAAGAGGCATCCACCACAAGGGGAGCAGTGCAGTGTTCTGTTTGTAGGGGTCCAGGAAGAATCAATGCCTCCAACAGTGGACAAATACTAAAAGTCCTTACAGCAAACCATATGTTGTTAGCCTCGTGGTTACTGCTTAACTGCAAACCTGTTGAGTAATCAACCTTATAAACAATAGCTAGACAGTCATAGGCCTTTAAAACAAATGATCTAATAACAGCAAAGGAGAGATAAATTATGTGCTAGTTCACATTGTGCTAATGTGAAGGATTAGGAAATTACAGAACCAGTTATTGCTTATGCTATAAAAATTTATAACAAGTTCCATTTTGAATTTCTTACTCAGTTTCCCTTCATGTACCTACTCGTTATGAGCTACAGAATTGATGCCAGCATGTCCTTCTATGTCCTCATGATGCTGCCACCTTGCAATGACAGTCTGCAGAGAGCAACAGTCATGCAGCAAAGTATCCGTTCTTGAAATGAAACCCTTCCTTATAGGAACAGCTCACTCACAACTAAGGACCTTCCTCCATGTCATCCGGGTTGGGGGCCATAATGAAATGCTTTGGGTATTCGAGATTGTGCGTGTATGCATGTATTTCCCAGCGAGCATCATCACTTTCATGTGTGATGTAACGTTCTCCAATGCGAGTTTCGAATTCTCTGAGGTCAAGCCAAGTCTGATAGTCCTAGGGAAAGAAAATGACCATGAGTCACAAAGAGACAGTGCCAACAACCCCTCGTTCATAACCTTAGCTGCAACAGCGGACAACTCCTAATCCTTCCGTCTAACTAGTACTTCAAATTGGCAACGTTCAAGGTAAGCCTTGGACTCGAACTGAAGCCTCCTATCGGGCTGCCTTACTGAGCAGCCCGGTGGCTTGTTCAGTGTTTGTGCTGCCCTCCACGTCCTACAGAACAGCTGCACAGCCGCTCTGCTCACAGCAATGTCCGTGATAACCCAGGGAGGAATCAGACGAAACAAAGAAAAACTTTTAGTGGACATTTAAAGTAAAATATGCTGAACATGTTGACTTTAAAAATGCACAAGCAGCTAAGTACTTATGACAGGCCGATTCATTGTTTCTGTTCCTGGGTGTTCAAATGCCTATCAACACTGACTTGAGTGGCAGACAGCACAACGCCCAGATGTCCAAGTCACAGCACGACAATGACTACAGAGGCCTAGATTATCCCAAGATGTGCTGAGCCTGCTGCTCCTAGAGTGGGTGCATGAGTGAAGACAAACTCACAGGAGAGTAAGATGCAGACTTCTTTTACCTGTAGCCAGGGATGACTGAGGGACTTGTCAACGCTGTAACGTTTTCTCATCTTCACTTGAAGCAAGTTGTTTATCAAATCAATTGCTAGATGAAAAGCAAAATTATATATGAGTTTTGGGGTGCCCAAACCCGTGATTCTGCCTGCAGGAGAGCAGACCAACTCATGTAAAGATGTCAGGGAGAAAATACGCTTCTCAAGTGTACAGAACTAACACACAGAAGTGACTCAAATGCCTCCTGTGGTGAGTATGAGCCAACTTTTCATGTTACTAAGGTGGCAGTCAGTGCGGTTACACGCATATACTGAAGCCAGATTGCCAGGCTGAGGTGTGCTATACCACAGTGTGACTTGGTCTGTTGCTAAACTACTCTGTATCTTGATTTCCTCATCTACACAATGAAACTGTTGGGAAGATGGCATCAGCTTGCTATAAAAGCTCAGGATGTGTTCAGCACACAGGTGCTAAGCATTCATTACTATTACACGAGGATGAACAAAGCAGACTGGTTCCAGATAGGTTTTCCTCTTGCAGTGACAGTGCTCTCCCCCACCATGTGGTGTGAAAAAGTGGCAGACGTCACCCTTCTACAGATATCCCCAGAAGGAAGTGGAGAGCACAGCAAAGGTCACACTGTCGGCCTTCGCAAACAGGTGAGGGGTGATCTGGTACTTACACCGACACTTAGCACATTCTACTTGGTTGTCTGGAGAAACTGAAATACTGCCAAAGCAAGGCAACCATGAAACCATATACTGATCACAGACTGCGATGAAAGCCTTGTCTCGATATGCAAAGACTTCCTGTGAGTTATTAACTTCTGTGCTTTAAATTCTTCAAACTCTTGTCTATTCTGTCACTGGTGCTCAGTCTCTGATCAATTACAGAACTGTTTCATCCCACTTGCTGGGTCAGAATCTAGGACACGGCCAAGCGAATGACAGGAGATGTTTATGGACCACACTGCTTTAGAGCTCTGAGAGCTGTGAGCATCGAAACCTCCTAGTGGATCTCAGCTCTTTTGTTACAAAGTGAACCTGGCAGGCTGCTGCTGGCTCTCCTGTTGTTCCTGACACTCCTTCCAGTTTAGTGGAGTTATTTATCAAACTGTCATCTGGTCCAGTATATATGGAAAGATAAAACAGACCGACTTATTCCAAGGCTACTCCACTCATAGATACTCCTCAGCACTACATCTACTACACGGGAGAACTGTGCACTAAGGATGGCATACTCCGTCAGTAATTAAAGAGGACCAATTTCATTCCTTTTCCCTGCCTCTTCTCTTCACCCCTTCCCTGAGAAAAGGTCTTGTAGAAAGCTTTGAAACCTCCCCAATCCTGGGGTCACTAGTGTATGCTGACAGCCCTGGCTCACTCCGACATGTACAGAAGGAGGCATTACAAACTGAAAAGCCTTCACTAGTCATGAAGACTATAGTAGGAAGCTTCTTGGTAAGAGATCAGAGGGACTGAAAAAATGAACTGCAGATATAAAAGCTCATTCTATGTATAGAGTACATAAACTGAACGTGTCTATTCAAGGGATTTACAATGTTCTGAAGATTGGAATAATTAGTTACCAAAACATGTCCTTAAGACAAAATGCTCAAGTGTTAGCATGAGAGGATATTTATATCTTGGAGGAGGGGTAGGTCAGGAAGACACACAGGCCAATCAGAAGGTAGCTTTGAAGAAATGAAGAGGTTGGATCAGGGGCTGTTGGGGAGGAAAGACATGCAAAGACACAGAAAAAAGTTAGGAGTGCACAACTAGATTTGTGTGAGAAGTAGAGGTGAGACCAAAAAGGTGTTTAACAAGGGCCACATCAGAAACTTATAGTGGCTGTGGCTAAAGGGAAGTCAAATAGATGAAATAACTGTTTCCTGCAGACGGATCCAGTAGCAGCGACTGAATCATCAGACAGACCAGTGGGCGGCACAGGTAAAAAGACACTTTAGTAGTTTCTGGATGAGGCTGTTGGGACCTGGATTACTGTCATGCCTAAAAATTTTGAGGAAAAATAGATACAAAACAATTTAGAAGTAGAGTACTTGGCCTTGCACAGTGGCACACACATTTAATCCTAGCACTTGAGAGGCAGAAGCAGACAGATCTCTGTGAGTTCGAAGCCATCCTGGTCCAGAGCTACCAAGTGAGACGCTGTCTCGAAAATAAACGTTAATAATAATAAGGCACTAAATACAATAGAGTGCCCAAAGACTGGTGCTGACGCAGGGAGATGAAGAGACAGGAGGATTTTGATCACAAAGATTTCAGACTAATGGTGAGAACCTGAAACTTAATTCTCTTTTACCTTCGCTGGAGATTTCTCGCCATGGATTTGGTGGGTACATAAATGCAGCATTTTGGATTTGGTCGTTTATATCTTCATCTTCATTGAACGGGAAGGTGCCACTGAGGCTCACATAGACGATGACTCCCACCGACCACATGTCTAGGGAACGGTTGTAGCCTTTGCTCCTGAGAACCTCGGGGGCTAAGTAGGCTGGAGTTCCCACCACTGACCTCCGGAACGACTTCTCACCAATGATGCGGGCAAACCCAAAGTCACATAGCTTCACCTGGAAGTTGAATAGACAAAAGCTTATCAATTAATGTAGCAATACCTGTTCCTAAGTATGCTCAGTGCACTTAACCAAAGGTGCTGACTATGCAGACAGCTGTAGGCAGGCACACTGCAATGCATTTCCCCAGGGGCAGACAGATACATTTGTAGCTCTGTGACACTACAGCAGTATGAAGAGCTATCCTGGTGCTTATTTTAAAAACGATTTGTCCTCTACCGTAAACTGCCAGAGTCATGGATTCAGTTTTGTTGTTTTGATGAAATGGAGGGTTCTGATCTTCAATTACTCCAAGAAACCCCCGTATGATGGCTCTTCCTGGCTGTCAACTTGACTACATCTGGAATAAACTACAATCCAGAAATGGAGGGCACACCTGTGCTCCAGATTTTGAGGCTGGAAGACACAGGCTTCTGACCCAGATACCTGAGGCAAAGTGGCCATGGTAAGGTCATGCCTTTAGTCCCAGGAGACTAAGGTAAGCAGATCTCTGAGTTCAAGGTCAGCCTGGGAAGATGCAAGCTCCAAATACAGGTGTGGTGGTGCACACTTTAATCTGGACCACACCTTCTGCTGGAGGCCTACTCGGGGACATTGCAAGGAGGAGAACTCACTCCAGCTGCTTGCACTTACTTGTCAGCACATATGCTGGAACCTACTTCAGGATTCCAGTCTAAACAGAGGAGCGGCTGAAACAACAAGCCTTGTGAGACTGAAAGACTACTATATCCTTGGAATTCCCATTCACAGCTGCCCATTATTGGGTTAGTTAGACTGTATGTCATTACAATAAATTCCCTTAAAATATAGAGATATTCCCTAAATTCTGTGATTCTAGAGAACCTTGAGTAATGTGTTTCAGTTTTGAATCCTCAGTGTCTAGACATATAAAAGTACTCAAATGTTAAGCTACAGTATTTCGAAGCATCCTTCATTTTGCTTAATTTTAGAATATCTGTTGGCAAAGATGTTACATATCAGCAGGAAAGTAAGCAAGACTTACAGATGATAATAAACAGTAGCGAACCTCTGAGCTGCAAGTGCTTTCTGTGCTGACAGACCACTACTCCAGTTGGTTTAGAGTTGAATAAGGTTACATATGACCATGACCACAACAACTGCCATGTTCTCTGGAAGCATGATGGGCTTAGCAAAGCTCAGGACACTTAACCTTGTTACATCATTTTAGATTTTGTTTTGGTTATTAATGATTGCAGTTATGCCCAACAGGCAAATAAATGCAAAGTACTTCCCAGAGGCAATGCTCTGACTGACAAAGCGACTTAGCAGCTATAAACTGGGAGAGAGGTTTGGAGTGCACACAGCCACAGTGTAGACAACTGCTGGAGAACACAGTTGGAGGCATATTCAAATGCTGCTTGCTGTTTGTAGTGTATGTCACATGATACATGTCGTATGAATAAGATTTACTGAGACATAACTGACTTTGGTGACTCTCTATTCTGATATTTGAAGAGCATAAATAAACGGGTAGTTGTGAGTCTCATATATATAATTAAAACCTCCCCCACCCCCCGCCGAGAAATCCAAAAGTTTGTTTCTTGAGACCTATTTAAGTCTGAAAAAGTGTCAATAAATACCAGTAATATAATAATAAACTCTGAATTTAAATGATTTAGCTGCTGCCTCAAACTGGCAGTCAGAGACTATAATGATATGCACATAGAGCTGTTCTGTATCAGGAAGAGCTTTTGTGAATGTCACTAATACTTCTTAACAGGTTCTGAGAATGTCTCACCTGAGGAAAAGGTTCTGCAGACGCAAGCAGCACATTTTCGGGCTTTAAATCACAGTGCACGATATTCTTAAAATGTAGATTCCTCAGGGCAACAAGTATCTGTTAGGAAAAGGTTTTGAGGAGCAACTGAGAGCGAAGTAAGATGACCAACAGGTATGAGACCCTCCCTGAAACCCCTGACTTTACATGCTAACCTACGACCTGGAGAGAAGATGCACGGCACAGAGGGTGGGGGTATCGGCGTCCTTGCAGAGGACCAAGTTCAGTCCCGATACCCACAAGATAGCTCCTAACTGAACTCTAGTTCCTCTGACCTGTTCTGGCCTCCACAGGCAACACACACACAAACACACACGCGTGCGCACACACACATATTCATACATTAGGCAAAACACTCATACACATAAGATAAAAATAGAACTTAGAAGTGATCCTGCTCCTGCAAAGGGCTTTTTTTTAATACCTAGAAAACCAATGTGACTTCTTGAAATGAATAATCATTTCAAACTCTACTATATTTAATCAAGATGTAGCTAAAAGTATTACTGTTTTACTTCTATTAAGGCTACTAACTCTTAGTTTCCCAATATATAAAAATGGGGTTGTCTAACTCTCTTAGTTTTACTGGTTTCTTTCTTTCTTGTTTAGATTTATTTATTTATTATATATGAGTACACTGTAGCTGTCTTCATGCACACCAGAAGAGGGCATCAGATCCCATTACAGATGGCTGTGAGCCACCATGTGGTTGCTGGGATTTGAACTCTGGACGTCTGGAAGAGCAATCAGTGCTCTTAACCACTGAACCATTCTCCCAGCCTAGTCTTACTGGTTTCAGGGTAGAGTTACAATACCTGTGTGACCATGAATTTAGTAATCCGTTCTGGAAGTCGACTTTTTTCACTGGACAGAATCATTTCCAACATATCTCCATGAAGCTTTTCCATCACTACGAAGACTCGTTCTGGGGTTTCAAACATACATTCCAGATTTACAATCCCAGGATGGTGCAGATTCTGAAGAGAAGTGGAAGGGTATTTGGATGATCAACTTCAGTAGAAATGTGAACTCACGTAAAAAACTACAATGAGTATATGAAGATACAATATGAAAAGAAAAATAGTTTACTCTCATTCCTCCTCAGAGCTTCCTTTTACATTAGAGGGAGACCAAATGCAGAGATCAACTGACCATGGGGTACTCAACAGCAACAGGCACATCTACATCACAGCTCCTACACCGACGGCTCAGAGCGTCATGGAAGGGTTAGAGGCCCAGGAAGCCTGCTGCAAGATAGAGTCTGTATGTGTTGGGGGCTGAACCTGTGAGATTCAATGGTACATGGCCTAAGCAACAGCACCACCAGGGAACATGGCAACACGGACTGGGAAAATCTCAGAAGGCTGACCCCTAAATGAAGAGCTAGAGGCAGTTAATGACTGCTGGGAGAGGGAGTCAGTCTGCTCCAGGGATAAGCACCTAAGAGCTACAATCCCAAGCAGTGAGCCCTAAACACACATGAGCAATACTAAATGAAATCGGCAGACCATATTCATAAATTTATATATATGCAATAATAATAACTAATAAAACGTTTAGAAAGTAAACTAAAAGCATATAAAATAAAAACAACAAGACTCACAGGTGATTTTTCCAATTATGTACTAGAAAACAGATTCACTGAAGGGAGAGACTGTCTTCCATGTCTTCCATGAAGTCTTCTTTACAAGACGTTTTGTAGATTAGCTTAGGCTACATCACTTTTACATGCCTCCTCCTCAACACAGAACTGACCCCTGGACTCTGTGTGTGTGTGTGTGTGAGAGAGAGAGAGAGAGAGAGAGAGAGAGAGAGAGAGAGAGAGAGAGGAGGAGGGGGGAGGGAGAGGGAGGAGGGGGAGGGGAGGGAGGGGAGGGAGGGAGAGAGAGAGAGAGAGAGGGGAGAGAGAGGAGAGAGGGAGAGAGGGGAGAGGAGAGAGAGAGAGAGAGATATACATGCAGAACGCAGCAAGAATGTAAACTGTAGTAAGGTTACCTTCAATCCATGTGAAAACCTATCTGGAATGCTCACTGATTAAATACTATGAAACTAATTTTAGTAAATAAGGTATTATGTGGAAATTTTGTTTTACAAAGTATTTGTGATACAAGTTTACACTACATTCTATTTCACATTCAAAGCATGCTAAAGTTCATCTTTAAACTATTTATGCATACAGATTTTGCTGAGTCTATACACTGTCAAGTGACAACTAAAGTCACAATTTTGGACGCACACAAACACACACACGAACTCTGTCCCCCAAATACATAAGCTTTTATGAAAGCAGACTATCTAGGCAACCTAAAACACCTAATTATACACTGATACAAACAAGCAGTATTCACTGTGTGTATTAACTGGAAATTCCTAAGTTAAGTATTCACTCTAGTGCTGTTTGTGATCAAAGCCAAAGAGAAATCAATACTTAGATGAAGATCTTTATGTTTATTGTTTTATGTATTAGTAGGACAGCAAGATTTCAAAATTAAATATGAAAAACACCAACCACACACTCTTATACAGAGCCTATGTAAGTGATATTAACATTCTACCTAAAGTTAATTTTGTTGGAAGAAGTTTGATATAAGCCTAGGGACTGACTGATTTTGATTATCATTTCTCTGAAAACAAGAAGTAATTGTTACTAGCAATAATAACGTAAGAAATATATCACTAAAATTTGCTTAAATACTGCTTTCCTTCAAAGAGTAGTAGGCTATATTACTCTCACGCATAAGCAGGTGAAGGTCTGAGAGCATTAACTACTACATGGATATTTTTTAAATAGCATGCAAAAGCCATATAAAAACTGTTGCAGGATACTTGATCAAACTATGAATCCTGAGATTACGTTGTTTACTGGAAACCTCTTTTTCTAGTTGTGTGGCTCAACCCTTAGCATACACCTTTAATCCCTGGCTGGAACACAGACAGGCCTTTAGGTACACATCTTTAATCCCAAACAATGAAGGTAAAGTTAGTTTGTAGAAGGAAGCACCCATGTATGAAAGTGATGTCTAATTTAGTGGTAGACAAAGTGGTGAATCAGTGGGGAAAGATTTGATAGGGGAGCATATGCCCAACTCTGAGGAGAACAGAGAAAAGAGAGGGTGCTCCAGAGAGAGCAGTGTGGAGAAAAAGGAAGAAGGGGGCACTTTTACCAGGAGAGTTTTACAGAGACAGACTGACGAGAGAACAGGCTGGACACAGGTAAAGACAGAATTGAGCCAGAGAATGAGATCGCTGGAGTTAGTTTGAGGCTAAACACCAATTCATTCAGGAGAGGATGAGAGCGAGGTCAGACGGAACCAGTCCACTTGGAGAGGAGGCGGAGCCAGAACAGGTAGTTGAATCAGACAGAATTCAGAAAGAACTAGAAGGGGTGAGTTTATTCAGCAGCAAGTCTCAGAGGCTGAAGACATTCTAGGCCTAGATACAACTGTATAGAGACTGGAAGCTTCTAGGACTAGGTCGAGGTTAGTAGGCAGAAGCAATAAACCTCCAAGATGACAATCGCACACGGGAGAACAAAAAACATTTTACAATGAACTGATGGGAACTACAATATTATTATTTCTTGCAACATCCAGAAGATAACAATCAAGCTAAGTTTTTATCTTCTAGACAAATCATAAAGAAGATAAGAAAAATACTTTAAAGAAAAATACTTTGATTTATATAGCACATTTGCTAACATATCTTTAGAATATGCTTTGATAAGCTGAGCACGGTGCTGTGCATCTGTAATCAAGCACTCAGATTTAAAGCCAGAGGACAACCATGAACATGAGATTTATCTTGGGGTACATAACAACCCTTGGCTTTAGCAAAACCAAAACAAGAAAACAACAACAAACATCCCAACCAAACAAAACCAAACACCACCAAACACAGTAATGCAGTACAGAGAACCTTGAATTAACAGAACAACACATTACTGCTAAAAGGCACACTTTGTTTTAATCCATGTTCATTTTTAGGGTAAGTAGCATATTTATATCATATCTGAAAATCTGATGAACAAGAAAATGACATGATAAAAATACAGAAGTATCAGTATCTCTGAAGGAATTAAAACTGAATTTCCCTTTATTATTTTTAGAGATTTAACTCAGGAAAAAAGATTCTAATCAAACTAGTATTACAAAATAAAATCATAGCAGTGCCCGTAAACTTTTATACATTATAATATAAATATAAAAAGCTTACTGTTTAGTACTCAGAAGATCCAAACAAACCCCCAAACATATCCTTGTCTGCATCATCTAAATATCCATTCAAAGTCTCACAGACCAGCAGTCAAGCCCAGGTAAGCCACTCTACGTTTACCTGTAAAATAGCCACTTCATTCCGGAGCTGACTCTCTTGCTTTGTGGGGAATCGCATCTTATCGATTACTTTAATAGCCACATCCCTTCCTGTCTTTCTGTGCTTTCCTGTTAAAGAATAGAAAATAATCAACTGGTAGCTCACATAAAACAGAAAAGCTGCATTGGGTAGGTGTCCACAGACAGACATTTTATGTATTTATTCTTGCATTTTTCTTTTGTTCATAGTCTTTTCCATGTTAACAAATGCGTTACTTCCCTCTACAGACTGCCTGTAATAAGGTGATCTCACGACCTGCATGCGCCTGCTTGCTGAGAAGCAGCAGACCACGGTAAATAGGTGACAGTTTTTAAATGCCCCGATCGAAGACTGTCAAGATGGAAATAAAGTACTAATGAAGTGAGCAGAGTGATTAACTACAGCAAACTCTCAACTCCAGACCTTTAAATTCTAGGTATAAAATAAGTACATAACAGTATCTCAGTCAGTAATTAAAACAAATTAATTACTTTGCATTTATTAAGTGGAGTCACTGTTCACAAGGTGAAAACAACAGGTACATTTCTTAGCTCCATACAACACAATGAGACCTGTTTTCTACCAGTTTATTAACATAAAAATTACTTACAACTGTTTCAAGGACATGGCCCTAAAATTCTGACTACTTTAAAAGACTAGACAACAGGGCTTGCTTGGTAGGATGCCACCAGTACTTCAGACCAATTACTCTTCCCTCAGTAAATTCTTCCAGAGATCTCACGAATATAAAACCAACAAATCTGAAGTTGCAAACCACAGATGTGTGCATGTGTAAAACCTACATACTTTCTGGGTGAGGCATAATTCCAAGCAGATACTTGGCCTACAAGGAAAGCAGACACCCCTAAGGCTTCCCTCAAAGCTCAGCAGGAAGATGAGAGAAGCCCAGTGTTACAGGCACTCTGGCAGGAGGATGCCCACCACATGGCAGGGGCACGGAGCAAGCACAATGCAGTGACTCAGCTGAGCAGCTGGATGGTAAGAAGATGCATTAGAGCAGTGGTCCTCAACCTGTGGGCACAACGATTCTGGGGGGGGAGGTGCTGACCCTTTCATAGGGGTTACCTAAGACCATCTGCATAGCATATCAGATACTTACACTATGATCCATAATAGTAAGATTACAGTTATAAAGTAGCAACAAAATTAACTTTACGATTAGGGATCATGTTATTAGGAAGGTTGAAAACCACTACAGCAGAGAAAGTCCTTCAGATGAGGCTGGAAACAAACACATGTTAACTAAGGGAACAGAGGATGGAGAAAGGTGCAGAGGTAAAGTACGGAGGCATGCAAGCATGACTGGAAGAAATAAAGAACAGTAATTAGAACGGAGGTTACACAAGCAGAGACTGTAACAGCTTGCGTACTCTAAGAACAATGGACACAGACCACAGACAGTGGGCTTCTGAAAGTACTAATATTAACATCTGATGCTGATTTTCTGAAAGGTTCACTCCAAGAGTGGTGGGGAAGAAGGGTAAGACTGAAGGAGGAAGCAAGGGATGCCAAGGGTTTCACATTCTATCTTGGATCACAGCTTACGGAGTTCTTTCATGGGCATGTTAGTTTTACTTAATTCCAGTAAGCCTATGAGCAGTGCAATTCAGTTTACTACCTTTAATAGGCAGATGCCAAGATTCTGAGACTCATAGAAGCTAAATGGTTTTATCTGTATTCTTAATCACAGGACAGAGTAAGAGTGCAGTTCTTCAGACCTGAGGATATTCAAGTCAACAGGAGATGAATGCTGACTGTGCTTTGGGAACTAGGGGTGAACCCACTTCAGTGAACAGAGCACACAACCCAGCAGGAGCACACTTGTACATATGAGCTGCGAGAAAAGACAAAGACTATTACAAGGTAACTTCCTGACTCTGCCACTCTTAGTTTTGCTACTGGAATGAAGAGAAACTTGGTTTTAGAGAAAAGGACTTAGTTGGGAGGATGTAAACCAGCAGTTGAGGAAAAGGGCACTTAACAGAACTGTGAGCTAAAAGAATGACGGCGTCTTCAAACCTCACAAGTTAGGAAATATGTTTATCAAAGGCTGTAATTGCTTACCTCCATAAACAATGCCAAACTGGCCAGAACCAAGCACCTCATCGGCAAAGATCTGGTAAACACTGCTGATGTCCTAGAGAAAGCAAGCAAGCACAATGTTCTCCACCGAGCACATCAGTGTCTCTGACTCAAACACTTAGTTTCACTTTCATGTTAGAAGCAAAAACATTTATGAAGCACAGAATATTTTATGACGCATAGGCTTCCTGGGTTTTAAAGAAAGGTAGCCTTGTATTATACTGTGATTAAATATGCAAATATAACTTATTCCTTAAGAAGACCCTTAGGAGCTGGGTGTGGTGACACGTCATTAATCCTAGCATTTCTCCCCAGCACAGGCAAGCATATCTGTGAGTTCAAGCACAGCTTGGTCTACACAGTAAAACCTGTCTCGAAATAAAACCAAACCAACCAAACAACCTTCAGGGAAAAATACTTTTGAGTTGAAAATTATTTTCATATTTAGTACTGACCTATGAAAAATTAAGAACAAAGTTTTACCAAAAAGGAGACTACTGTCTTTGATTTAAAAAATCAAATCAAAACAGAACAACAATAAAAATACTTAGGCGAGGGTGACAGCTCAGCTGGTAAAGGTCCTTAGTTTGATTCCAGAACCTCGTAAAACGATGTACGTGGTGCTTCACGCTTCTAATTCCACTGTAGGAGGCGAGATGCTGACCCTGAGAGGTTGCTGGTCACCCAGCCTGGCTAGTGAGTGAGCGCCAAGCTAGAGAGACAACATGTATGCACATGCTCACACTCCACACAGGAAGGACGGCTAAGGCTTCCCTGCTTCTCCAAACGCATGTGCACTTAGACCCACATCCAAAATAAAGACCTAGATTCACGCCGGGGTTGAGCTGACTCTGTGTGGAATTCTAACACAGATCACTCACTGTCTCGGTTACTGTGTGCTGCTCTCAGAACATTCAAACACTGTCTTGTGAAGAAAACGAGTGGGACGGAGAGCAAGGTACCAGGCTCTGCGACTCTGCAGAGTCAGGATCTGATGGACACTGCACTGGGTCCAAGATGGCTCCTGGAACACTAGTAAGAGCCACAAGGAACAGAGGCCAGGGCGGTGGCTGCTTCCCTGTCTTCATAGAAGCTCTAACAAGTGATGATGCTCCCCCCCACTCCTGCGTCACCTCATCAAGCAGGGTTTTCATTGGAGCATGGTGACAGAGTGGTGAGATATGATTAGCTGAGGACTTAGGGGCTTGGGATTGGCTCAGACACTGCATTAAGCTTTTATGCACTGCACAATAAATTCAGATCTGCACCCTGATGCTGCTCTCCAGAGTCTGATTCCTGGGATTCGGGATTCGTCATGTGACTCCATCGGCTCTCACCTATCCTTGGTCCTGTTCCTATACTTGGGGACATAGACTTAATCCTGATAAAATTTTCACATTTATTCCCTTACTTTAATTACCCAGTCTGCACATATGGGCTATAATTATTACTTACTACATTCTCCTGAATCTGACAGTTAGACACGGAGATACTGGTTGCCAGATCTTCTGTAAAATTTAAGAATGAAATATGAGAAAAACACAAAATGGTTAGTATGACTTATTATTTACTGAAAATCCAAAGCTTGTCAAACTTAAAAATACATCGATGTAGATAATATATGCATTACAATGTTATATACAATACTAACCCATCAACAAGAAACTGACTAAATAAAATGACACATCCACACAAATAGTAAACATTTAAAAAACAACAGGGGTTGGGGATTTAGCTCAGTGGTAGAGCGCTTGCCTAGGAAGCGCAAGGCTGTAGGTTCGGAGCCCAGCTCCTAAAAAAACAAAAAAAGAAGAAAAACAAAAAAACAAATCAAAACAAAAAAACAACATAACCTGTGACATGATGTGCTACTTAGGGCAGTTGTCGGCCAGGGCTCAGTGTTAGGGCATCTACCTATTATGTGTGAAGTGTGAGGCCTGGATTCAATTACCAGCTCTGCCAGGAGCAAAAGAAGAAAAAACCAAGTTGTAGTATAGCATAGCAGTGTCTGACTTAAACTAAAAATGCTGCGTCTGGTGAGGGAGTGATGTAGGCTGGGGTGCAAGGACTGTAATACATCTCTGTACTGCTTATATTGTTTTAAAACATAAAAAAGCATGCATCAGGACAGATGGCTTAGTGGTTAAGAACACTGGCCATTCTTTCAGAGGACCTGGTTTGAGTTCTAGCATCCATTGGGTGGCTCACAACCTCCTGTAACTCTGGTCTCAGGGGATTTGATGTCCTTTTCTGGCTTCTGGAGGCATCATTCACATATCTGGTATACAGACATATATGCAGGTACATATACCCCCATGCACATTAAAAAAAAAAGAATTCATTACTTTCATTAAAAAGTTTAAATTAGATAAATTTACACAGTGGTACTGAAATATGCCTTTCATGTATTAGAGTAGGTATAAAAAAATTTATACCTGAAGAGTATATGACCTTATATTTGTAAAAGGAAAAATAAAATGATGTGGTAGTTAGTATGGATTCCCATCCCACTAGTCCTCCCCAGTTAAGACATCTATAGCAGACTGCTGACAGAGGGCAGAGACAGGACTGAGATAGGAGGGACCCTTTATGTATCCCAAGGACTGCCTAAAGTCAGGTGACATATTCCTACAAAGTTCTGATGAGTTGTTGTAGTAAACAAAGAATGTAATAAGAAAAAGGGAAACATAGAGACAAGCAGAACAGCTATTAAAGACCAAACACCTTAAGACAAACCAGAGAAACAAAACGTGATGTTTCCTTCACAACTGCACACATTAAAACACAAGACAGCACTAACATAAGCAAATTCTTCATCATAAATAAGTAACACAGGTTGGGGAATGGCTTAGTGTGCAAAAGCAGTTGGATCTAAGCTTAATCCCCAGCATCTATTTTAAAAGGCCAAGTATGGCCTTCTGCAGCTTTGTATGGTGTGGAGACAGAAGGATTATGAGAGCCAAAGGCTAGCCTGTTTCAGTGCTCTCAATGGAATGAGCAGAGAATAACAGAAAAGGACCTGATACTCCCCTCTGGTCGTCATAGGCACACTCAGGTACATATACACAAATCTACAACACACACACAAATGTACACACCATACACATACACAAATGTACACCATACATGCATGCACACATGCACGCTTGCACAAGAAAACTATTTAAAAATATTAAGTCAATTCAAAAATATTTGAAGTCATCCAAATCTCCTAGTTTTTAGGGACATTGTCTCACTATGTAATCCAGGCTGGCCTGGAATTTCCTATGAAGCTCATGCTGGCCTCAGACTCAAAGACGTCGCCTCCTTCTACCTCCTGGAGTGGAGCACAGCCCGTAAGTAATTTAAACATTTCAGACTGATCGAGAAAAGGCGCACCAGCAAAATTACTGTGCCTGCCAACGCCCACACAGTACAGTGGGTTGTCTCCTAGTTCATTATCTTCTTTTCTCTCAATGGCCTTCTCTAGCTGGACCCATCCAGTTTTAATTTCTCTCGATTTTAGACAAAACAGGAATATCAATTAAGTCTCGGGCACGCTGCCAAGTGCACTGTGTGCGTATTTATTATTCCTCCCACTTTGGATGCGGAATGTTAGAGTCCAAGATCACACAGCAAAGTGAGCGACAGAAGTGTGCGCATTTTCCCTCATCGCCCCTCTTACTCTAGGAATGTGCCTTGGAGACTTTCAACTAAGCCTTTGGAAGTTAAGAATAAAATGTGTGCATACATGTCTCTAATATTTCTGGGGAAAGGGTTCTTAGTTTTGATTAAATGTTAGTTCTGTGTAAACTGCCCAGAACCATCCATCTACCATCCCTCCTCAGGATGTAGCAAAGGACATGATGGTTACCTCCTGCACGTTCTGAATATACCTGTCTCCCCAGCACCGCCGCCTCCTCTTCCTTTCCCTCACCTCTGCCTATCCTACCCTTGACTGCAGTCCTAACTCCAAATCGAGGTTTCTATTGTGAGGCCTCTGCTTTTCCTATCTGTACCTCAGTTTCCACAGTAAAGCATTCCTTGCTACTGCTTAACATTCACATGCTCCTCTCCCTCTAAATCGCTTTATTATTTCTGTTTTGGATTTTAGTTTTAGGCCTAATGTAATGCATGAAACAGATGCATAAAATAATACAAGTAAACTGAGATAAACTGTATTTGGAAGTGGCAGCCCACTTATCTCTATAGAAATATATCTGTCTAATGATGTTTCTCTATAATCCTCTATAAACATAATTCCAGTGAGGTAAGAGTTGTACTATATTTTAATTTTTTCACTATTAAATATTTACTCGATTTAGGTTTAAAGTTTTGTTGGCATAATAATCCCCTCCCCCTTCTTTTCCTGAGACAGGATTTCACTATGACCCTGGCTGACACCATACAGACCAGGCTGGCCTCTAACTCGTAGATCTGCCTGCCCCTGCCTCTTCTGTGCCGAGATTAGAGACATGTACCACCGTGGCCATTTCAGTATTTTTTAAAATTTCTATCTTGACTCATTTAAAAGTAAGATCATTCTGACTTAACAGATTTTATGGGTATAATGTAAACAGAGTACTTTGTTTATGTTAGCCCAGAAAAAAAAAAAAAACCTAATACTAATACCGAATCTCATGAGACTTCATAGATTCTAAGCCGCTAAGTATTGTAACACCGTTCTTTCTGTCTTATGGGCTGGCTTCACTCAACACGAACAATTCCACAGTAGCTACTATTATAGAGCAGCAAAAAAAGATACCCATCTCAGACCAGACAGCAGGCTGGTAGAGGCAGCGTTCGGTAGCTAGCTGTGAATGTACTCGAGTCATGGTATGTATATGTGTATGAACGATATTCAGCATAACTTCATAAAGGTTTTAACTAATGGTATTGGCTAAAGACAAAACTTAAGCATTAACAATGCAGAATGGAAAGCAGGAAAAAGCACAGGCTCATGAGTATATCCACAGATGCCTAAAATAAAGCGAAGCCGCCGAGGTGCTTCCACTTACTGTGGTCCTTCCCCTGGCCTGGAGAAGTGCAAACACTTGCTTGAGGAGTAACGGGCATGAGGGCCTGGCGGATCGCTTTTTCCCAGCTTTGCGCTACATCGAGTCCCACTCCAGTGGCAGCGAGAACAGGGTTATGAGTGCTGTTCCCATTGTTCTCACCAACAAAGTATACCACAGTATCAGTGATGATTTCAAAACAGTGTGGGTTACTGCCTTGTGAAATGCTGGTGAAATCTTGTGGCGAAGATATGCGGAGAATTTCTGAAAGTGGAATTTCCTGTAGTAAAAAAGTTGACTATTGAAAAACTATGAATACATATTTATTTTATTATTTAAAGATGCTAGAAGCAAAGGTAAGCATTTTTATGAATGCTGCCACTAAGACAACACAGTGTACAGCATGTGGAGCAGGCAGCCAAGCACTACGGTATGTCTGTCTTAAACGATTGGATTGTGCAGTCGTGCTAGAGGCAGAGCACGGAGTACTAGACTCAGGGCATGGAGATGTGCAAAGGGCTTGCAAGTACGTGGACCTGTCAGATCCCCAGAGCTGGAAGGTGGCAGGCAGGGACAGATGGATCTCAGTAGGCTCACTGGCTAGCTAGTCTATCGAGAATAGTAAGCTCCAGGCTTATCCTAAAAAGTAAGGTGGAGGGGCTGGAGAGAAGCTCAGTGGTTAAGAGCACTTTACTCTTGCACAGGACTTGGGTCCAGTTCCCAGCATCCATGTGACAGCTCACAACTACCTGTAATTCTAATTCCAGGGAACCCAATACCCTCTTTCTTGCCACTATAGACAACAGACATTCACGTACATTTGGGCAAACTCATACACAGAAAAAAAATTTTATACTTAAAAAAAAACCAAACCAAACCAAACCAAAACAAAACAAAACAAAAGTGGACAATAATAGAGAAAGATATCTGGCATCTGCCTCTGGTCCCGTATATGTACTGTGTGTGCACAGGTACAAGTGCATGTTCACACACACACATACACACGTACGTACACCATGAAACGCTATAGCAGATCTTGGCGATGTTGGCAGAAAAGCATTTAGGAGGTAGTTTGCCTCCACACCCGACACCTGTCAACTCACTGTCAGAAGCACTCTACAGTGCATCTCCAGTGACCACTCTGAGGGCTGGAGAGGTGACACCTGCCGCTCTTCCAAAAGACCCAGGCCCAATCCCTAGCACACCATGGCAGCCCACAACTGTCTGTAATTCCAGTTCCCGGGGATCTGATACCCTCACACAGACACAAATGGACACCAATGTGCATAAAATAAAAATAAGGTTGCTTGAACATTCTTTCTAGTCTATACATGGGTCTAAATTACTTAATGTTTAGTCCAAGTAATAGGCCAAAACCAGACGACTGATTTTTTTGGTGTGTATGTGTATGTGTGTATAAAAATGGAAGTGGAGGGCAGATGCTTCAACAAGGACCTAATGATGACCTCTATAAACTTTTTTTTTTTTAAAAGATTTATTTATTTTAGGTATATGAGTACACTGTACTATCTTCAGACACACCAGAAGAGGGCATCAGATCTCATTACAGATGGTTATGAGCCACCATGTGGTTGCTGGGATTTGAACTCAGGACCTCTGGAAGAATAGTCAGTGCTCTTAACCGCTGAGCCATCTCTCCAGGCCGACCTCTATAAACTTTATTAGGCAATCATAATAAGTACATTCACATATAAATGATGTTAACCATATAAAACTTTACTGAAACCAGAAAATAGAGTATCATGATATTTTAACATTTTATAAAATGCAAAATCCTTACCTTATAATATTTTGATCCAGATTCATTCTGAAACAATGTTAGACATTTGCTGTCAAGTCTCCAATAATGTCTCTTTCTCTATTAAAAACAGAAGTCAGAAAATGTGGTTCAAAAATGTTTCCTTCCAACATACTTACACTTTTCCTCTATCCATTCCTCTATTTTGAGTAGGTTTAAATATAACGACCCCACAGTGACATATCGCATTTCTTACTCTTACCCAAGTGAAGTATGCTGTTAGGGTCCTTTCATACAAATTTATGTATGCACACAGAAATATCTATACATCATTCACATGTACAGATTTATGTAATTTACTTCTATGCTAAGTTTTTGGATGTTGTCAAAAAATAAACACAGAGCTGTTCCCCAAGCATGGTCAGGCAAGGGGTTCTCAGGCCCCAACTATCCCTGCTCGCCCAGATCCTGGTACGTACAGATAAGGCTTTCTGGATGCAGAGCCCCTAGCTCCAGGAGCTGAGAGGCCCAGGCTGCGCTCAAGCTAAGTCGGAGGGTTTTTGTTTGTTTGTTTGTTTTTGGTCACGGACAGCCACATAATTGGTCAATGTGCTGAGAATAAAAGACTTAGGGCTCAGTCCTAAACAGGACACCATCAGGGCTCAGGCAACATCACACAGGAGGCAGAAAGAGCCAGATGGGGAGGGTGCTGTGAAATCCATCTTCAGGGAACAAACTCATATACTCTTAAGTAGCTGTGGTTACCTGCATAAGATCTACACAAAATCAAGCCAGACAAAATCCTGGCATGGTTGGAGTACATGATCTGTAGGTCTCGCCCCTTAAAGTCTTTAAGAGTGGACAGTTGCTTGGGGAGGGAGAATCATTTTTCCTATTTTTTAAGATGTGGCCACTGGTAGGTTTTCGTCTTCCACTGGGTGGCCAGATACTCAGGTATTTATCTGTAGTACTTGCTAACTTAGCGGCTATCACATACAGACACAGAAGACATGAACTGAAAGGGGGATGTGCTAGGGGGACATGGAGAGAAATGGGGTAGATAGGGCATTTCCTGTATACGAATACAAAATTCTCAACAATATAGAAAAAATTAAAAAGATATAAAAAGACTGTTTTGGTAGTGTTAAATAAGACTTGAGCTAATTTATAATTTATATTCTTATCCACTAGGGTGGATATAGTTGCAGGGGTAATTACTTAGACAAGTGGTTCTCAACCTTCCTAACATTGTGACCCTTTACTTCAATTCTTCATGCTGTGGTGACCCCTAATCATAAAATAATTTAGTGGCTTCTTCATAACTAGTTATGAATCATAATGTAAATATCTGTTTTCTGATGCTCTTAGGCGACCTCTGTGAAAGGGTCATTCGACCTCCAAAGGGGCTGTGATCCATAGGTTGAGAAGCATTGACTTAGACCCTTTCTAAACGTTTTGATCTCTCATGTAGCAAAAAACAAACAAGCAAACAAACTGTTATTATCAGTCTAAGTTGAAGTTGATATTTTTTTTTCTTTTTTCTCTTTTTTTCGGAGCTGGGGACCGAACCCAGGGCCTTGCGCTTGCTAGGTAAGCGCTCTACCACTGAGCTAAATCCCCAACCCCGATATTTTTATTATAAACAAAACCACACTTTATGTATAAGAATAATTTTATTTCCTTTTTATGTTATCTCTCTTTTCATATTAATTTGCTTTTTTTTTTATTGTGCTGTGATCTTTTTCATTATCAATTTGCTGGCTTTTTCACATATTCTTTTTTTTTTTTTTTAAAGATTTATATATTTATTTTATGTATGTGAGTACACTGTTGCTGTCCTCAGATACACCAGAAGAGGGCATCAGATCTCATTACAGATGGCTATGAGCCACCATGTGGTTGCTGGGAACTGAACTCAAGACCTCTGGAAGAGAGCAGTCAGTGCTCTTAGCCACTGAGCCATCTCTCCAGCCCTCACATATTCTTGATTTGTTCTTATTTAAAGTATAAGTTGAAATACTTTTTCCAGCTTGTCATTTGCTTGTTTTTGGAGTTGCCAAACACAGCATTTCTTTCATGACATTGGTTCATGGCTCTCCCCTCTCCAACACGGAGTCTTTATAAAATAACTGTTCTAATGTTTCTTCCACTGGTTTAACCTGAAAGCATTTAAACCTTTTGATTCATTTGTTTTGTTACATGTGAAGTGTGTTTATGCTATGGTCATTTTCCCAAATGACTACTTGTTACCTAACAGTATTTATTGACTTATCCATCATGAGACACACTATTGAACCCTCAGATGTGTGTATACTACGTTCCTGCAGAAAGGACATGGACGAAAGCAAATGATCACACACACAGCGGCAACCTGTACTGCGGTCAGCACATAAACTTTACTGAATATATCAAACACTCCATGCTTTAAAATAATTTTATTCTTTGAGTACTTTATAGATGCATATAATGTGTTTTGATAATTTTATCCCCATTCCTCCCCTAACTCTGCCCAGATCTCAATTTTGTGTCCCTCTTTAAAAACTAACTCCAGGCCCAACTGCTGCCATCCATAACCTGCTGGGTGTGGGGCCGTCTGTGCATGGCTGACCCACTAGGAGCCTTAGCCTTAGGAAGATCTGTCCACCCCACCCCCCAAAGCCCTCAGCCGGGAACAGGAGCCTCTGAGCCCTTCCCACTGTAACTGCGACTGGCTTCATTCCGCGCAGATAGCCACAGCAGTCTTGTCATGTCCAGAAGACAGTTTCCCTGTGGTCCTCCCAACTCTGCCTCTCAGTCTTTCTGTCCGTCTTTTGCAATGGCCCCTGTGCCTTGAGGGGCAGAGGTAAGGTACCACAGCAGCGGTCTTTGGGGCTGAGTACTCCGTGGGAGCTACTCTCTGTGCTCTATCAGATGTGAGTTTCTCCGGCAGCTATCCAAGGAGATCTACTGCAGCAATCTAACTTATTATTCTAGAAAGGATTACTAGGAAATATTCAGCAAATGTAAATGGCTACTGATTTACTGACTGCTACTATAAGCCAAGTATTGCCCTAAGTTCTTCTCAGATGCAGTAGATGACTTGGGTGTATGAGGAAGTTACTACTAAGCGGACTTTACAGACAAAGACACTGAAGCATGAAGACCTGGGCTGTGGCGTGCTCACAGTCTCACTAGCAGACTTATGGCCAGCTCTGAAGCCAGGGTGCTCAGCTACTCCACTCTGCCGAGTCTTCCTCTGCTCTGTCCTCTGTAACTCTACAATCCCTGTTTATATACATTAAAGCAACTGTTTCCTACCTTACTAAAGATGACTATTCCCTTGCAATTCTAACTCTGTCATCTTTAGCGTAATTACACTGTGCGTCACTACGCTGGGGTTCCTTTGACCATCATTCTAGCACAGCTTTTACACACCCGGCAGTGTATGTAACATCAGCATATACTTCACTCTTCTCTTAACTTTGGAAGTGCACACAGCAGAAGCCCTCGCCCAGCTTCCTAGCATGCTCACACGCGTGGTACTGACCAGGTTGTCCCTGCTGGTGTAGTGGACCATCCACCCTTCCTTCACCACTGTGCTGCTCTTCCTCTTTGTGTGCTTGATGGACTGGACCACCCTCATCAGTGGGATATTATTGCTTGTGGATGGACTAGAAAATATTTAAAATTTATGATCAATATTTTCAATATCTAGTTTAAAAAAATCACACCTCACCAAGTTTCTAAAACATAACTGAGCTAATATTTTTCAAAGGATTATAAGACAATGACTTAAAAAGAAAATAAATTAGCTCTGTTATACTGATACATAGTGAACTTATCAAACTACTGTAACACTGTAACTAGTCATGCTTGTCAGGATCTTTCTGGAAGGACATGGCCAAGCATGAGAGGGTGGGGTGGGGATGGGGGGTAGGGTGGGGGATGATGGGTGGAGCAGAAGGAATCTTCCAGCCAGATGATTTGGAGCCTGCGAGGTCATTTGGGTTTGCTGTTGAGGGATTTTCTTGCCCTAGGCAGAAAAATAAATTCATAAGGCAAAACAGGTTTACTCAACTTTACATGGCTCAAATTCCAAAATAAGTCGATCATATCAGAGAAAAATACAGTTAAGAGAAATACTTCTAGGTATTAAGAAAATTAAACAGTGTAATAAATAAAATCAGGTTATAAATAGCTGGAGAAAACGTGCAAATATGTGTGTATGCAGGCATCTCAGGATATATTCTTCACTGCTGGATTGCCACTGGTGACCTGTGTGTGTGAAGAACCGGGCTGCTTCAATTAATGGTTTAATATGGGCACCTTGAGGTAGTTGGTCTACAGTGAGATATTTTATCCAGACCCTATTGAAACAAAGTCCTTTTCTTTTTAAGAAAGTAAAGATTGTCTTGCTTTCTATCTTGAGTTGAGAGCAAAGATAATAAAGTTTATTTTAGAAATAATGTGGCACATGCATTAATTATCCATGATTTGGTTAGATTTTAAATTATACTTCAAATTCCATTTACAGAAAGGCCGCCTTTCCTGACTGGAGAGCCCGACCTGCCTTGGCCTTTGGCAGCAGTGTAATGCATTACCTGATTGTCTTAACCGGCTCCTCATCTCGCTCCACATCCAGATCGGCTGCGTCGAGGAAGAACATTTTGTCTTCGGGAGGGGAGGGCTCCTCTGAGTCGTCCAAGCCCCTGCTGCTGTCACTGTGCACATCATTACTGTCAATATCCATCGGCATGTCTGTATCAGTTCCCACGCTGGAAGGCTCTAGGAAAGGTTTAAAAGAATTGCAGCTCAATAGTCATAGAATATAAATGCATCTAAGATCAGTTTTAAAGTTAACTAGAAAAAAAGGTTTAAAACTTGACAAGAATATCCTTGAGATTCAAGGTGAGGAAGTCTTTATTTGTTTCTTACTTTTTTGTATGTGCTGGGGATCAAATCCGGGGCCTTGCAAATTCTAGGCAAGTGCTCTACCACTGAGAAAGTATGTAAAAACATTAGATAAGGGAGTTGTAGTCAGAATATTTAAAGAAATTCTACAATTCACTAATAAAAGACAAGGCATTTACTTAAATACTGATGGGCGCTAAACCCGTGCAGTGGCTTTGGAAGTCTGGCTGGTCTCCAAAACGTAAGTATAGAGTTACCACGTCGGCCGACCTCCTTCTGTACCAGGTATCTACCCAAGTGAAATGAAAACATATGTCCACAGAGAAGTAACACTAAAGTGTGCATAGCAACATTATTCCTAACAACCCCAAAGGCAGGTACAGCACAAAAACCTACTAGATGGTGACTGCACAAATAAAATGCACTTATTTCTCTGTGAGCCATATCATTTGTCCATAAGAACTAAACACTGGCAAAAGCTACACTATATGTGAACTCTGAGAATACTATGCTAATTAAGAAACCAGCCACAAGCCTCATAGTGATTGTCTGACTGTATTTATGCTCAATGCCTAAAATACAAAGACATAAAAGTAGAAAGTTGTCTACTGGTTGCCAGAGGCTATTACAGTGAGAATAGAATGGGAATATGAAGTATATAATTTTCGGGAGAATGAAAATTCCTAAGATTAGATAGAGTAATGGCCATATAGCTTTATGAATATAAGTGAGTAAATTATAAAGCAAGCAAACTATATGTCAGCAAAGCTGCTAAAAATACACCATCAAGGTATTATGATCTATAAATGAAGAAAGGATTAGTATGTCAAATCATCACAAAAATAAAGCATTTGAAGAGGCAATGTGGCGGGGGTGGAGTGGGTACCTAAATAACCAGCAAATACTTGAAAGGTATTCACACTCATGAGTAACCAGAAAATTGCACATTAAAATGAATATACAGTATTTCATATCCATTTATAAAAAGGTAGGAAAGCACAAAAATACAAATGAGTAAGCTATAAAACTAAAGACGACTTTAGGCATATGGAAAAACTAATCGTACTCTACCAATAATGTTAATTATCTTTTATCCAAAACTTGTCTATTAAATCTACCTTCTGAGGTAAAGGTATTCAGAAGTGGGACCTTTGGAAGAGATCGCATTCTGACAGCTCTGCCTTACAATCTGTATTAGTGCCCTAAGAGCTTTTTCACACACTCTAGCATGTTACCACATATCTAAGTGGTGTCTTCCCCGAACTAGGAGGCAAAAGTCTCAGTAAACTCAGAGTCTGTTGGCATCCTGGACTTCTCAGCCTTCAGAACCATGGGTACTAAATTTTTGTTGTTTATAAACTTCCCCACCTATGGTACTTAGTATCAGTTTAAACAGACCCAAGACAACAGACAACTATAAAAAAAAAATACAGAAAATGTTAATTAAATTCTCAAGGAGTTCAATTTTCAATCATTATCCTATTCCTAAAAAATTACTTACATTTACTTTTATCGTCATATAAACTGTTAAGGAAAAATTGTGTTGGAACCTTTCAGCATGTGCTATTCATTCTTTCCTTCCAAAAGTAAGTGTAACTTCACTAGCATTGCTCTACTTAGGAAGAGAGGGATCGATTACTTGAGAGAAGAAGACAAACGAGCCAGACATGGGTTCAAACTCTAGCTCTGTCACTTCTTGGCCTTAATTCTCAGGCAAACTAGTTAATGTATTTGTATCTTAGACATGTATCAGAATCACCTCAGAGGGTTGGTCTTACATTTAAAAGTCAATAAATAAAGAATAAAGATGACAGCCAGATTTTAAAAGTCATCTGGAAGTTGATATGCAGCACCCCTGGATCCTGGGGGCCACAGTAGCAGGATGGCTGAAGGAAGGCCAGAAGGCATTCACTACTCAATGTTGTGTCACTGATCCCTGTATTCTGCTAGTTACTAAGTCAGAAGACAATCTTAAAGAAAGCCAGTAAAATAAAACATGTAAACAACCTTACCCAGATAGTACAGAGTCATGACCTTTTCTGGTCTTTTATTAAAGTTAAAAAAAATATAATTTTACCTCCATTGAAAGTAACCTCGCCGAGGCAGTCTCGTGGTACTTTGGATGCACAGCGTTTGTGGCAGTTGAATTTGCAATCTAAAATATAAACATCCAGCTTATTATTTAAACAGTTAGAATCAGATATGATTACACTTCCTTTACATCACTCAGAAACTGACTTGCTCTGAGAACTCGAGTCTTAGGCAACAGTCTGGTTTTAACTTCTGATGCACCTACTCTGCACCTTAACCTGACCAGAGATAAGCTTCTTCGTCTGTGTGATGAAGTTAACGCCATTTGTACGATACAACGACTCTGGTAGCTCCAGGTCTCCTCCTCTTACTTCATGAATAATCTAATGGCATGCATAGATTTTCTACTTACCAGCATGTGATCTTATACTTAATTAATTTAACTGAGAAATAGTACTATGATTTCTCATATAGTTTTATAGAACACTGTAGATAAAGTTTATTGTGTGTGTTTGTGTGTGTGTGTGTGTGTGTGTGTGTATTTCCCCCTTTCTTTTTAAAGTAACCACAAGAACAATTTTTTTAATAATGTTACTGACACTTAGATATTTTAGACTTGTATTTACTATAAAAATGCACATGAAGTGTACCAGGAACGCAAGCAACCCTACCTTTACACTGCAGTCCTTGGCGAAAGAGGCCTTTGAGCAGCCGTTTGCAGTACTGACATATTGTGGGTCGGCCATAAGAGTGGACAGCAAACGTGTGTGGAACTTTGACCCTGCACATTACCATCTTTTCCATCCAGATCGGACGACCACTCCAGGACGGGATTCTCTTACTTGGCTCTTGGTGAGTATGTGACTAGAACAAGTAATTTCTGTCAGTATAGGTCAATCTTAAAACAAAGTACTGGGAGCAAATCTTAAACACAATTTATTTATCTTGGGGAGGACTTTCGTGATGGGTCCTGGTAGGAGAGGAAGGGCTGACATTGGGTTGCAAAGGGAATAAATAAATTTTTAATGATAATTTAAAAAAGATAGTAGCAATGCAGGCTGCAGACTACTGTATAGAAGTACTCATTTGATGTAACAGTGGGCAATTCACAAGGTTGTTCAACCACTTGGTTATTTCTCTACATTTTCAGAGGGCCACAACATGTACCCTTTAAGAAGAGAAGCTCCTGGACTAAGTCATAGCGGTGGACACAGGGTCAGATAATGAGTATTTGATGACGCAGTACCTGTCCAGCCTTGCCTTCCATTCCCAGGGAAATCCCCAATGGCTTGACAATTTCCACCTCACAGGGCTGGCCTAACGTTTGTTCTGCACTGGGACTTACTGACTTCTCTGCTTAGGTGGGCATTACTGCCAATGGCACTTTCTATAGTTTACTTTACAATGGTGCTCATTTTACCACCACCAAAGGCAGATTTCTCAACCAATTTTGGTTTTTTCAAACTTTTTTCCATTTCTCAACCACTACACACACACACACACACACACACACACACACACACACACACACACACAGAGAGGGAGAGGGGAGGAGAGAGAGAGAGAGAGAGAGAGAGAGAGAGAGAGAGAGAGAGAGGCACTTGTATGAGAGGCACATTTAGCACTTTACAATAAAACTGAAACCTGACAATGACTTCACAGCAGATGCTAATACCCACTGAAAGCTGACCACGCAGTTAATCGCAGGAGAAGCAAAGGACTGGGGAATGCCTGTCACTGCTCACACTGCGTTACTGTAAATAGCCTGGAAAAAGAGTTACTTCACAATTTCCCAACAATACTGGAATACGTTTCTAGAAATTTGAACTAAATGGTTGAAGAAAAAAACCAAAGTAGCATTAGTGATAGTAATAGATCTGAAGCAGTCCCTTGATATTGCAAATATTTTCCAATGTTTTTGGAGGATTTTTTTTCCCTCTAAGCAAAGCTAAAAAATTAAAGAACAATTAAAAATGTCTGTGAAGCTTAAGAGATAAGTAGATTTTTGTAACTACAGCTCTCTCTAAACAAAGGGAATAATCAAACTAAATTATAGGCCAGTTCAGGGCAGCTCATTCCATTTATTGAATACATGTATCCAGTGACTATTATATGCTAAATGCTATGTTATATATCTGGAAGACGATCTAAATATAATCATGTTTTGAGGCAGAAAGGTTGGACACCTCTGCAGATGACTAAAAGGAGTACACTCCAGCCCTTGTCTTCACTGTCAGGGGCAGCACTCTGAGCTTGTTCTCAGTGTGCCAGTCTCCTCTGCAGTTCCTCTCCTCCTGCATCTTCTATTTTTGGTCTGCCTCAAGTTCAAATTATACAAGACACAGTAAAACTGATGTAGCTATTAGACACCCCTGTAAGTAAGACTTTTATTTGCATGGCCGGTTAGTACCTTTGTTCATGTCCTGCTGGTATCTTCAGGGGATTAGGGACATAGTACAGAACATGTGTGCCAGGTACAATTGTCCCTCTGTAGCAGTAGCAGTCATAGGGTTATTTAAATTCTATTCCCATCTAAATATCAAAGTGGACTGAGAATACAACGAGTAGGTTTTCTGCACTGAATCCCTGAAATTCTTAACATTTTCCCTACCTCAGTGTGCCTTGACTGACATCAGTCAGTATGACCCCTGAGTCTCAGTGACTGCCTCTGGCAGTGATGGTGGCAGGAGAGGTATAGCACACTCAATGAGCAACTGAATGGGACCACTGACATCAACACAACAAGAATTGAGTGAAAATCCTAGTCTTCTTTTAAAGTCTTCTAATTGCAAATTAGTATTAGCTTAATTGTTTTTCTGTTTTAATGTGTAGCCAGAAATTTTCTAAAAGTAACTTACTTCCAATTAGCTTAGTTGTAAGCTAATTAATTCCTAACAAAACTTTGCAACATCATTGCCAATTATCAGATAGACTCTCTCTCTCTCTCTCTCTCTCTCTCTCTCTCTCTCTCTCTCTCTCTCTCTCTCTCTCTAAAGGAAAGAAAAGCATCAAAAAACCATCAACTCTGCATATTGTAATCAGCACTGGAGAATCTGTGAGACAAGTTCCTCTACTTTTGTGCACCAGCTCAGACCTGAGCTTTCTTTCTAGTGTCATTCTGTCTCTCAGAAATATACTGAGAGGAATACTCAACCATTTCACCTTCAAACAGTCAGTACTAAGTTGTGGATCCTTAAACCTTATAGCTTTCATTCTAACCAAATTCAATAAAAATTCTGTTCTTTTACCTCCTTACAGTGTCTTTTATGATCATGATAGAAATAGCTTTGTGCACACAGACGAAGGCAACCTCAGAGTTATGTTAATAGGTTCTACTCCCAACATACCTGTTTCCAAGCTCATTTCCTTATTTAGTGAGGCTTTATATCTTGGCATCCAACCAACCATCCATCCATCCATCCATCCATCCATCCATCCATCCATCCATCCATCCATCCACCCACCCACCCACTCATTTTTAGAAACGTATTCCTCGTTTCCTCTAAGAAAACTGGGATGAAGTGTGCCTCTGACGACTGTAATGCAGACCTCTGAGCAACAAGGTAGGCACAAGGAGGCTGAAGAGCTCTTCACTGCCCTTGGTTCAGCGTCAGGGTTGCTTGCACCTTCTAACTGCTCTGGCCTACGCCCCATCCACAGAGGCTGGTCGTCTTCTACCGGGGACACTGCAGGCAGGATACATATGTGGGAAGGAAGTGGGAACACACCTGCTCATGAGCCAGATGAGTGAGATCAACACTAGAGATCAGCAGGGTGCTCACCGTCACACTCAGAACAATAATTCTATTTTTCAGTATATTGAGTATCTAAACAACCTAGTGATGACTTAAAGTGTTCAAGAGATGTGTGTAAATACATTATATGCAGATATCCTGCCAACTTCTAGAAAGGGGTTGACCAGTAATGGATTTCAGTATCTGCTGCAGGCTCTAGAACCAATGCCCTGCGATTACTACAGGGTGGCAGTGCTTCCCTTTCCTCTGCCCTCTGCCTTCCCTAGGCCAGGAACGACCAACTGAGGGTAGCTACCACCAGAGCATCATTCGTGGGTTCTTAAAGCAGTAACTTATCATTCCCTGATAGGTTCCCTCTGTGGTTCAGTGTATGAGACACACCAGTCTCCTCCCAAGGCCTTCCCTATGTCTGTGCACAGCTTCTCCTTCTCGGCCTCCATACACACATTCCTTCTACTCTCTCCCTTGGGTGTTTGCTGTTGTTAACCAGGGTCTCACTGGCCTAGAACTTGCGATCCTTGCTTGAGTATTGGGATTACCTTTCTTTATCTACTTCAAAAGTCTCTTTCAGTGGCTAAGTAGTATATGAACAGGAGAAGTTTTGGAGTAGGATTACATAAGTTTTACTTTTATTAAATAGACAATAGCCCAAAGCTTTGCACTGTGCTAGTGTACAGAAGTCCTGATAGCAGTAATATATAAAAGACAGAGGCTTTAAAACCAACTACTGGCAAGATTACAATGTACAGATATAAACCATTCCAAGTACTACTAAGCACATAAATCTTCAATAAACTACTGTATTTATCCTTGGAAAGAAGAATACACTTATTAATCTGCCCTATGACTCTGGAAAGTCACTTAACCATTCTGTGTCTCCAGAGTCATGTAGATACCAGATCTAATGACCTACCTCACATTTTGAGAACCAGCATGCTCATTCATTCATATCAACTGGGTACCAAGTACTGTGCTAAGCAAAGTGAGTCACAGACTGAACTTTACAGAGAGAATTTCTGTTTTCATGAACCTCGTTACATTGTCTTTTATGATCATGATACAGTTACATCTAAGGATCTGCTCCCAGTATGCCTGTCTTCAAGCTTAATTCCTTACGCAGTAGAGCTTTACATATTGGCTTTACTTATGTATTTGTTTATTTATTTTTAGAAATTTATTTCTCGTTTTCTATAATTTAGTACACAAACAGAATGGCAGAATGTTAGACTCACAAACAAGGTTTCAAAAGTGTGATGGCACTATAAAGACAGACTACTCTGTACGTCTAGGTAAGTGCCACCTCAGACTCGGAACAGTGGAGGCGGGGCCCAGCTAAGCATGTTCTAAGAGCTTGGCAAGAGTGTAAGAGCCACTGCTGGCTTCAAGCACTGCCCAGTGACAAACTGTGGCCTGTGTGCAACAAACTTTCAGTGATGAGAAATACCTGAGAGGGAAAGACATGTTGTGACCGTGGGTGGCGCTGTGGGTGCCGATGCAATAAGAACAGAAGGGTGCACATTCTGCATGCCATGCCAATCTTCAGTGGAGAGCTGCTTCCTCCTGCCATCACTGTGCCTGTCAGACTCCACATGCATCTGCCCTTTTCAGACAGACTAGGACCAGCAACTCTCAGCGCACTTCCAGACAGCTGTCCCTCAGATTCTGAGGCTTCTAGTTTCTAAGCAGCCATTAGTTTTTCCTGCTTTCCAGTCTATAGATGATCTTTTTGGGACTACTGAGAATCTGATCACATAAGCCAAAGTAATATATTCTGTCATTTAAACATACACACACACACACATACACACACACACACACACACGCACACGCGCGTATAGGTTTTGCTCATCTGGAGATCCCTAATATAGTTATCTAGAGGAGAGAAACATGACTGGAGTTGTGTATTAGGAAAGCTGGCATTATTGTTACACGTAAGATTAAGTGAAGTACGGATGCTGGGTGCAGGATAATGAAAGCAGGCTCACACAGTGATCTATACAATAACGCAGTCCCCAGGAGCGCACGGCACAATCCACTGCTATTGGAGAGCCTTGTCTTTATCACCACATTTAAAGTGCCTTAAGTGTAGGAACGTTACTGTCCTCTGGTATCACCTGTTCTGGGATGTCATAGGCCTTGTAAAGTCACTGGGAATCCTTAGTAAAATGCCTCCTATGACTTGAGAATACGTACCTCTTCACTGAGCAGGGGCACACATTCAGGCTGCAGGGGTCTTGGAACTGAGAGGCCAGGTCCTGGCAGAGACACATTTGACAGACGTCTCTTTCTTACTCCACTGCAGTTATTCGGAATCTTGAAGGCACATCGTTTATGATAATTTAATCCACAGCCTAAATATATTTTAAGAGTAAAATATAAAAATTTTAAATGTAACTATTTGAAATGTGACACATAAAAAACAGTCTTTATTTCTGCCAGTAACAATACCAACCTTAATTAAGAACTAAGATAACAGATGACGTGGAACATAACAAATTCAAGGATAAGAACTGTATAGAAAAGCTTATTTAGAAAAGTTATATTGCCTGGAGTAGGGAGTCTTGACTTGATAGCTAGCACAACCCCCCTGGAAGTTTATTAGAAACATAAATTACTAGGCTCACCCCTGAAGCTACAGACTCAGAACAGTGGAGGCGGGGCCCGGCTAAGCATGTTTGTGAACGTGGCAAGGGTTTAAGAGCCACTGCTGGCTTCAAGCACTGCCCAGTGACAAACTATATGAAACTCAAATCTCAATGTTCCTGAACATAAAATAATAACAAATGCTAATATAGAGTATCGGTGTCATGTAAGTATAACACACAATTGTACAACATAAAGGCTGTATGTGTACCATGTGTGTGCAGGGATCTGTGTATGAGTGTGGAGACGAGAGATGAACTTCAGCTCCCATTACTGAGGAGACCTATGTTGGGGCAGCATCTCTCACTGGGGCCTGGAACTGTAAGAAAGCCCCCCTTGTCTCCTAATTTGCCAAGAACATGTCACCACGCCCAGCTTTTACAAGGGTTCTGGGGACTGCACTCAGGTCCTCATGCTTGTGTGGCAAGCCCTTTACTAAGACATCTCCCTTACTTTATAAACATGTTTTATTGCAACACAGTCTATTGTTTATTGACATATTTTCTATGGCTAATTGTTGAGTTTTTTTTAACATTTATCTTTTAAATTTTCCTTGAATGTTTTGTCTTCATGTATGTATGTGTATGTGTGTATATATATGTATGTATGCGTGTGTATGTGTATGTATGTATGTATGTATGTATGTATGTATGTATGTATGTGTATGTGTGTGTATCTCACATACATGCTTGGTGCTCTGGGCATGAGATCCTTAGGAACTAGAGTCACATATGGTTGTGGGGCACCATGTGGGTGTTGGATATTGAACCCGGGTCCTCTGAAAGAGCAGCCAGTGTTCTCGGCTGATGAGCTACCTCTCTGGTTCCTACAGTTAGTTCTATCCTACAGCAGCAGAGTTAGACACTATAGAAACCACACACCTGCAAAGCCTTTGTAAAGTATTTGCCTGCTGGAACTTTACAAAAAACGTTCACTGACCCGCCACTGCTTCTTGAAGAGACCTCTGTCTGATGAACTGCTATGCCCTAGCAAACCTAACTTACCAAGTTTACCACTGTACAGAAAAACTAAAAATATAATAAAACTCTATATCGTAAGTGGCTAATAGTTACTAAGCCACTGTTCTGTCAATTATTTTATTCACGTTACCTATTTAACCATTTATGATACTGGAAGAGTATCTTTCACAGAGAAGGCAGTCTCCAGAGAGGTTGTCCAAGTTGCCTATGCAGAAGAACCAGTAGGTGGAGGCAAAGGAAAGACCAGAGTCCTCATCTCTGCGATTCTAAAGTCTTACTACCCAGGCACCAACCATGACTTTTGTCTTTCATTAGGAATTCACAAATGCAAATGTAAAATCCTCTTTCAAATTAATGCAGACATTTAAAAGCGCTCACCTTCACATTTTAATCCTTGACGTACCAATCCCCAGAGCATTTCACCACAGTAATCACAGAAAGTAGGTGCTTTGTAAGAATGGACATAGAGAGCATGAGGGCGGATCTGGAAGTCTTCTACTGTGGCCAAAGCTTAAAAAGAAAGAACAATACCAAAAGTATAAACTATATTTTATAATTGCAAATTAGTTAGGAAGGGTCACCATATCCATTTATATGGAAACACAAGGTAATGTCTCTGAATGTTTCATTTGACTACAAAATAAATTATTTTTAGCATTTAATAAACTTGTGATTTAAAATGTTTAATGAAATAAAACTTATTTATTGCAGGTCACATGTTAGGGGAGGAGCAAGTGCCATGGCCTATGTGAGGTCAGAGGAGAACCTGCGGACGTGAGTTCTTCCTTCCTATCATGTGTGTGCCAGGGATCACATTCTGCTACGCCTTCCTGCTGGTCCAATGCTATGATTTTTAAAAACAGTTCTTCTGGGAGTCCAGCAGCTTTGAATGAGTGAAGTTCCAAAGAGGCCAAGTTGGAAACCTGTAGGCTAGGTATTCCAGAAGCACTGTCTCAGAACAAGATGGCAAATACCTATTACGTCTTCTTCAGCCCATTACAAACTGCTTAGCTTAGGGTACACTGAAAAAGGAAACACTGAAGTAAAATGTAAAAATAAAAGTGCTATGGAACGTAACCTCATTGTCACAGTGCTTCTGTGACAATAAGACATTGAGTTCACAGGTGTCCAGGACTCCTCTTTTCTCCATGAGCCACGGAGCAGTAGATCAAACGCTGCTCTCTCACGTCACCTGAAAGTCACTAGTGAGGTGCCTGCGGTTTGATGAAAGGTCCACAGCCAAGAAAGAATGAAGGTGACCATGACCTTAGAGGAGAGCAGCACATAGATCTCCTGTGAGTGAAGGGAAGGCAGGTGGGCTGTGGTGTAGAATGATCAATGCGGGGGGCCAGGGGATGAAGAATCAGAAACACAGATGAGGCTGTAAGGACCAGTAGGGAGACACAGTGGCCGGAGAGGATCTCAAGAATAGGCTAAAAGATGACTGTGGAGGGTAGAGCGAGCAGGCTCTGGGTGTCTGGCTGACCACTTGCTTCCTTTCTCTTATCAACCTTCTTCTCTTGCCAACTGAACGATGCCTTCCTTGTGGCATTCCTCTGCCCCTCGCATTGCTCAGTGACTGTCCTGCTTACTTGATGTTGGGGAAGTGAAAACGGTGGGAGTTAGGGAACAGGAAGGGCAAAAAGGGGCAAGGCGGTAATGAAAATGGGAAATGTCCATTGGGGACAAGAAGGAAGAGATGTTTTTGTAAATCACACAAGTAACCAGCACTGCCACTTTCTCTTCCAAGTCTTTAATATTCCTCTCTTTATCCAGATTCTCTTTTCAGAACCTCTGTTCTCTTAACAGAAATGGGAAAAGAAACAACTGTAGTCCCCCTTTATGTTTCTGACTCGTAGGAAAGCATTTCTTTTCAGTTTAACTGGCAATTCCTTAGCTTCAAAACTCGTAAGAAATTCAGTTTTCCTTTCTCATAGTGCTATAACCTTCCCAAAAGTGAAAAGCATGCAGAAACCATGACCACACATTACAGAAGCAAGCAATCACATGGTGACGGAGCCAAGTGCAGTAGAACACAGAACTAGTGTAGAAAACACTCTGGGAGAACAGACTAAGGGAGAAGGAGCCATTTGCTTACCTGACAGGACAACTTCTACAAGATCCCCTTCATGTATTTCATCTGCTGAGGTAATCAGCTGCAAAATGTTTTCTGAGTTCATGTTGTGTCGAAAGAGAAGAATTTTATCATACATGCCAAAGAATCCACACTCTGGAAACTGAAGAAAGACAGCCCTGCATCAATATTCCATAGCTTCTGCTGTTATAAATATTCTATTTTAATTTTAAAGTGTCTTAGCACAGTGCTAGTTACTAACAACTCTTTTAATATTTAAAAGGTGAACCTTGTACTCAAACATCCTGGTTAATTTTAAAGCTCAAAAACAGAAAAGTAAATTTGCAAATAAATAATCATTACCTTAAAACGCATGCGTCTTACAAATTTCAGATTTCTACTTGCTGTAAGACAACGTAATCTTCCACGGGTCAGTTTGTGTCCTGAGAGGCAGGCCACTGTTTCCATTCATTAGAGCTGTACTGCTCAACACTCGGTCAGCTATTGCTCTTCTTTGGATAGGATGTGTAAAATGTCCATGGGTTAAAGGCTTGCTTTTCATACTGCACTCCTAGGAGGTTCTGCAGGCCTTATGTGTCATGAGTATGTGGGGCCTGGGGACAGGGACAGTCCTAAAGGGGACTGTACCCTCTGGTGTCTTCTGGACTCTTTCCTGCTCTCACTGAGGTAGACAGTTTTGCTTCTGCTATGGTGTGCTGTACAATGCAATGGAGTCAACTAATTGTGGGCTGAGCCTATAACACTGAACATATTTTTCTCTATAAAACTGATATCTTAAATATTTGCTATAGCATAGCGCTGTTCACCGTAGTCATTTGAATCTGAAATAATTAAAATAAAATAAAAAATTTATCTCCATAGTCACACTAGCCACACTGCAAAGTACCTCACTGCCATGGTAACTGCAGCAACTATACTCAAGATCACTGAACTAGACACCCACACCATCTCAGGGCTGAAGACCAAGTATCTCTAACAGCAGTGACAGGGTACTGACTTCAGTTCAAGCACGCATCTAGCACTTTAGTCCGTTCACTGCAGATACAAACGCAGGACTCATCAGCGCGCTACACAGAGGCTTGAGGATTTCCCCACATATGCCCTAAACAGACTATTCTCATTTACAATACTTAGGGCATTCATATGTGGAACAAAATATGAAGATGTGTGCCAGTATTTTGAAGGAAGTAGCTAATAGTTAAACGTTTTTGTGTGCTTAAGAAAGGGTCTCCGTATGCAGTCCTGGACAGCTTAGAACTTGCTACCAAGGCCAGGCACCCTCTCGATTTCTGGGATTAAAGGCATGTATCATATCTGATGAATATTAGGAATTTTTAATATCTGCCTTACAAAATTATTCCATTTTTAATCAATTAAAAGTATAAAAGACGTCATCTATTTTACTAGTGCCTTGGAACACACTGTTGTAAAAAATTCCTTGATTCTCAGAAGATAACACCACAGTTGTCCTTTAATAAACAGTATGGTGTGTTACTGGCTCAAGCTCAATGATCTGGCACAAATCAGTCACACCAAACTATAATGTGATTATTGCAGGGATGCTGAAGAAAGGATGGCTCTCGTACTTCATATGGTGGCACTACTTGGTGAGGAATCACAAAAAGACATTCCTCGGGTTTCACAGTGTAGCATGCAGTTAACCGTGTTTTCTTATTTACTCAGCTCACTGGGGAAAAGCACGACAAATTTACAGCCCTCTCTTGGCAGCCTCAGATCTTACGGCAGATGCTTTAGTTATTTAGTTAGGTATTTTATAATACCAACTCTACCTTCAATTATTGAGTTATCAATAGTATTTATTAAGTTTAAACTATGCTTTAATGTATAGCTAACGTGGTAATTATCTTTAATTGAAAAGAGAGAAATAAAAATTATTTTGTCTAAATTCTAATTAAAAATTTACTAAGCTAAATGATTAAATAGGAGACCAAAGCAGCTTTAGAACTTAGCTGCACCATTCCCTCAATGTTAAAAAAGAATTTCATATTCCACCCTCATAAGAAAATAAAATCTCAAACCAGTATTTGAAAGAATAAAACTGATTTTAAAAATAGCATTCCTGTCATATTTACTAAATACAAGGTATGGATAGCAGTTGTAAGGAGAAAACAGTCTGTATCTTCCAAACGCCTCCCAAAAGCTTACAATCTAACAGGGGGAAAATGGAAACAGGCACAGATATTAAACAACAGGATAGTAAATGGCAAGTGAAACACAAAACTTCTAGAATAAGGGCAAATAATAACGGAAAAACTTCATCAGTCCTGGTCATAAAACGGGACAATGGTCCTGCTGGCTTTACATGATGGTCTCAAAATTGAATTTGCTGATGACTGCGTCTAATTCCTAGCACTGTAATTAATGAATACCAACAGTTCAAAAATATTTTATATTCTAAGAGGGAAGAGACAACGGCCAAAGGCAAGATGGTAAGGATTCAAGCTGTTGTCTAGAAACAGAACTCAGAAGACTGGGGCAGGAAAGAGCTGAGCAATCCCTGAAGAGAGACTGAAGCTTTGGTCAGGATCTGACCAAATCTACCAGATCTGAATTACACAGTAAGAAACGGGAAAGAGGCGTTGTTTCTCTCCAGAAAGAATAGTCAGTCAGTCATCTGGTCACTAACCCTGACATAATCAGACAAGACAAGTCTCTTCTTGTAATAACTCAAAGAATTAACTAAAAACACCACTCAAAAAAGAAAGCAACATTTAAATGCATTTACAGCCTGGAAAAGACATAAACAACAGTGCAGTAGACATGCTACCTAATGGGTAACAGGAGCGGGAGCTGGGGATAGGGTGTGGCTCCGGTGTGTTTCTAGCATGTGCACTGCCCAGGCCAAGCCTCAGCACCACACAGATGAATGAATACACAAATACCCTGGCGCTGGTAAAAGAAAGAGTGCAGAAAATATTACAAATAATTATTTAAAATAAACATATGTCAAGAGGCTGAAAGATGTTGGTGATGACAGTCAAGTCATTTCCAGTAAACATCTTCACAAGATACTCACCTATAAACCTGACAAATCACTGAATGACTAGTGCAGTGGTTCTCAACCCGTGGGCCTTAACCCTTTGACGGGGTTGCCTAAGACCATCAGAAAACACAGGTATTTCTATCTACAATGGATGACATGGATATTTACATTATGATTCATAACAGTAGCAAAACTACAGTTATGGAGTAGCGACAAAAATATTTTATGGTTGAGGTCACCATAACATGAGGAACTGGATTAGAGGTTCGCAGCATTGGGAAGGTTGAGAACCACTGGACTAGAGAAAAAGGTGTAATGACTGGCTTGTGAAAAAATCCAATTTATTGAAGTATCATATACGTGTGTTTGTTAAGTAGTTACAAATTATGTGAAAGCAAATGTCAGAACCAAAATAACAGAAAATAGACTGAAAAATAAGAAGAGATTAAATATTGTCACTGAGGTTGAGGGGCTCACTCTGGCCAGTCTTTAAAAAGCACTGAGGTCTAGAGGCACGGATATAGTAAAGATAAACATCTACGAAGAAACAGGAAATGGACCACAAGCGCATAGCTTTAAAACATCTAAACAAGATACAAAATAAACAGAAACAATCTACTAAGGAAATGAATATACACATATTTGCTACTCATGGGTTTCAAAGTTCAGATGTCAGGTCTTCACAAGTAAGAACATGACTCAACTCTGCTCATGCATGAGAAACATTAAAATTTTAAAGAAACTCACTTCCTCTCAATACCCCCAAGGCTCAGGGAACATCACAGAGAAGGGCCTATATAGACTGCAAGAGCAGAGGCGGTAGACTGGAATGAAACAACCTTCTGGATCTGACAGGACCTCTGTACCTATGAGCTCTCAGCAGCTATGGCTGCCTGCACAAGAACTGCACGAGATCAAGCCGGCCAACATTCCAGCACAGAGCAGCACAGATGGAACCAAGAAGCTATAGACAGGTGACAGAGAGTTAGTGTTTAACGGCATGGCTCCTAGTAGGGCTGCCCATGCTCAAGGGCCTAAGGCTCCACATATAGGAGAGTACGAGGAGCACAAATGGATTCAAGTAACTAAAAGAGAAACTGAACCCAATGTTGGGAGTGTAGGGAGGTGGGGACAGATCTGAAAGGAGTTAGGAGGAGGAATGGAGCTGAGTATGATAAAAATAAATTCCGTGAAAGTCTCAAAGGATTAATAAAACATTAAAAAATATTACAAACATGATGTTTAGGCTTTCTTTTCAAATGGATGCCTGAGCTTTAAAATTACTTTAACATGTTATTCATGGGCTGGAGAGATGGCTCAGAGGTTAAGAGCACTGGCTACTCTTCCAGAGGTCCTGAGTTCAATTCCCAGTCATCACGTGGTGGCTCACAACCATCTGTAATGAGATCTGATGCCCCCTTCTGGTTTATCAGTGGAGTTCATTAAATAAATAAAATTTTAAAAAATGTTATTCACCCAGTTTTCCCATTATTAATTAACACTTTATAGAAGTATGGCACATTTATAGCAAATGTCATATTTTGTTTAGATTTCCTTAGCTTTATCTAATGTCCTTTCTTCTTTCCAGGATCTTCCATGAATCTATATGACCTTGAGCTGTCAGGTACTAGTAGGGTTTTTTTTTTGGATCTAAAAGTTTCTCAGACTTTGGCAGTTTTGGAGAATCTGACTGTGTTGCTCGCTGGTTGTTGAGTTTTATAGGATGACTGTGCTCAGATTTTTATGTTCTGGGGATGAAACGTAGGTCTTCCCATTTACATAGCAAGCACTTTACCCAAGGCCCTGAATTCAAATCTTATTAACTGTATAATCTTTTTTTTTTCTTTTTTCTTTTTTTTCGGAGCTGGAGACCGAACCCAGGGCCTTGTGCTTGCTAGGCAAGCAAGCGCTCTACTACTGAGCTAAATCCCCAACCCCTAACTGTATAATCTTAACTATGGTTTTTCTATCTATAAAACAGAGCATACTTGGCAGTTACCATGACAATTAAACAAATTATTGTAACATAAAAAATCTGAATTCCTGACCAGTTGGATGTGCCATATTAGCCATTACTGTTTCCAATATTTTGTTATTACAAGCAACAGCCAGTGAGTAATCGCATGTTTATACCTTTATTATTTCTGGAGTATATGTGTGGAAATAATTTCTCAGAATATTTCCTAGGTCAAAGTATACATATATATGAAACTTTTAGACACTGATCAATTGGTCTTCACAAAGACACCAGCTTATACGTCTACATGCAAAACATTAAGTTTGTGGAGCAGAGGAGATGGCTCAGTGCTTGCCCCTCAGGCAGAGAGAGGACCAGAGTTCAAATCCTAGAACCCATGTGAACAAAAGGTGGGTCTGACAGTCTTCTGCAATTGGAGGGAGAGATGAGGAGTCCCCAGAGCAAGCTGGCCATCAGGACTAGTCACATCAGTGAGCTTGGGTGTGATGTGAGAGACCCTGCCTTGACGAAAAAAGCAGAAGAGTAACTGAGGATGACCTGACATTAACCTCAGGCCTTCTCATGCTTGTGTACACATGTGCACCACATTTGCACACATGTGGGCCCACACACGCAAAAGTCATGCAAATACACACATAAACGTAACACACATGAAAAGATTTGTCAATGCTACTTTCTAAGTTCATTATCACATTTGTTGCTCTTGTATGAAAAGTGGTACTTCTGTGTAGTTTCAACCTGTACCCTCCCCCCTTTTACGTATGTGAGTTGGTGCTGTGCATCTGCATGCATGTTCTATGGGCATGTGGATTATTTAATGGGGCAGGTTCCAGCAAGTCCAGCCAGCCTGACCCAGGATTCCCAGACTCTTCCCCAGGCAGCTGCCATCTCCTGCTTCGGTGCAGATTTTGGGAATCTCAACTCTGGACCTCATGTTTACAGGGAGAGAGCTTTATCCATGGAGCCATTTCCCTTGCCCTGACTTGTGTATGTCCATTCTACAAGGCTGGCATTTTTCATATACTTAAGATATGTTATGAGAATTCATTATATACATTTTTGCCTATTTTTAATAGTCCACAGATCCTCAAAACTCCAAATTCAACTATTGCTCAGAATTATTTTTCCTCTTCCAGAATGATTCTCAGTACGTAGGAGCTATGTGAAAGTCATAGTCAAGCCAAGCACAGGGGTACACACACGCAATCCCAGCTTCTAGGGCTGGAGGCAGAGGAGCTGAGGTTCAAGGTCGCCCTTGGGTAAACAGGGATTTGAAGGCTGGCCTGGACCACATGAGGGAAAAAAGGCATGAACAAAACATTAAAAGCCCCAAACAAAAGCACTTTATATTTCAAAACCTATCAAAAATAACCAGCGGTGAAATACACAGAAAGCAGAAGCTTTTCAAAGAGAATGGCTTGTTTTTCTAAGCTGTACTTCAACAGAATAAGGAATAAAGGAAAAGGCCACTTTCCACTCAGTTGTATAATTTTAAAAGGAAAAAATATTCTGGCAAAATAACGCAAACTAACTCTTGTTTCCATCTGTGAATCTGCTGCTCTCAGTCGTGGGGCAGCAGAGGGAGGAGAACTGCCCAGCCCCATCACTGCTATCTTCTATTTGCCTTTATGACGTAAGACAACAAGAAATGGTCTCTCATCTTCTGCACACCCCATTCTCATGCAGGAGAACAAGGGCTCTTGGGACAGGGAACAGGGCTAGCAGGACAGCACCCTAGGGTATGTTTAGTAGCTCTCAGTAGCAAGGCCAAGCTACAAGTGAGCTCCGACAGAGCTCTCTGCTCTCTAGGACACTTCTGCCCCAGGAGGTACACGGCACTGTCTTTGTGCACTCCTAGTTTCCAGCACTTGGGTTTATGAACTTTTAGTAGGTATGGTATTGCAGACTGCACAGTCAGCTCCATCGTGGGACTCTCTGGCCCCAGTTAATGATTAACGCTCACGCTGAAGAGCCCTGATGCTCTAGGATGGAAGGAGTCAAAACTCTAGAGCCTGGGGAATGTGGATGGGAGTTAGTAACCTGACAACGCAGAGCCCACGCCTTCTTCCTTCCCCCCAGCCCCGACTAAAGGGGGGAAAGAAGGAAAGCAAAGAAGCAAAGGGTTTAAAGCAAATTTAAAAAAAAAAAAAAAAAAAAAAAAGCCACTGGCCTGTTCCTAACAGCGCTCTCCCAGTAACTTCCCAACTTACTTTTTTTTTGTCAGTAGTTCCTCTGCCTTGTGCAAAATGAAGGTTTTCCCAGTTCTAGACTAACGGCGGCTAAACACTGAAGCCTTGTCTCATAAAATCTCATGCCACCAACTTCTGTTAGTAAAGTGTCAGATAAGGTACGAAGCTTGCAAAACTTTTATTTTACTTGGCGAAATATCAATTTAAATGTTAACAAACAACTTCAGAATTCAATATTATCTGAGTGAATTATTTACCTGTCATTAGGCATTTTTAAAAGGTAGTATAAAAATAAGAAATCCTTAGAGTTTTAACACATATACAATTTTGTTTTCATTATAGGTAAGTGAAGTACACCAATTTTGGTTAGAGGTTGATACACACATAAGTATATATGGAATACTAAATTGATTTTTAAACTTAAGGCCAAGTATATCTTTACAGTATCTTTAAAACCTATACTAAATAACAGAAAACACGTGCTAAGGATGTTCTCTTTCCAGGTTTCCTCGGACTCCCTAAAAGCCCAGAACTTAGTTATTTAACTGGCACTCATTAAAAATTCTGTTGACTATCGTGCAGAAACAAGACTAATATTAATTTAGCACCAACTATGAAAAGTGCTTAACCATAGGGAAGAGTTCCAATGCTCGTTTTCACTTAAGGCCAAAATCAGTAGTTTAGAGGAGTCACTGAGGACTGGCTCAACAAGAGCTTGAGTGGACGCTTCCCTTTCACCGATGTCTCTAGTTCAGTTCTCTGGATATCACTTGCCAGCAGAGTTGCTCAATTTAATACTTGCACTTCTGACATAAACCAGAGAAATCCTTTTTCTTTTTAAAATACACTTTCTCCCCTTATTTTGTAATTAGTTCTGAATTGTCTTAATACCTGGACCTTTTCTCTTTCAGCTATGATTGTAATCTGAATGTGCAGCAAATTAATTTTCCCTCCAGTTAAAGTATTTAGTAATGACTGCCTGACACTGTTTAACCTAGATAATGTGTGTGTGTATATGTGTGTGTGTGTGTGTGTGTGTGTGTATACATATATATGTATATGTGTGTATATGTGTGTGTGTATCAAAAAGATTAGAATGTCGCCAAGCCACTGCAACACAGCTGTAGTAGAGAGAATGGGGAAAGAAAACAACACAGAATGACAACCGGTTTTAGAAACAAAAGACACAGCTGGGGTTTTCAGGCACTACGACAGAACTGAAAATTACACTTGATTCATGTTGATAGAGACAATAGATTCATTCATTCATTCAGACCAAATCACCCCTCAAGTACACTGAATATTTGGTCTTCAGATCTAGTATTCAAGTGATCAAAACTAAAGCCAAGTATTTTAAATCACTTAAAAGCAGACAGCTTTAGTCAGAATTTTAATTTTACTAAATGCCACTATAACTCAAATGAACTGCTTTCTACCAACTTCCCTTCTCATTCCAATTGCCTCTAGTTTTTTCATTCAACAAACTAACAGCAACAATAGCTTTAGAGGGTATCGTTTAAGCCTCTTACCAATATGAAAGCAAGTAAACAGGGAGCTAACATCCACTGGGTACTCATCACGTACCAGACATTGTGAGCGGAATCTCCCATTTTAAATAAGCACGTCAGAACTGAAATAAAAAAATAATTTGTTGACATGATGTAACTAAATGCAGTGACTCTGATGCTCACTAAGGTTTAGATCTACAGAACCAAGAGCTTTCTACATTGAAATCTGAAGCCATGGGTGTATTTTCTGAGCATCATGTCCCAGGGCTGCACTAAGAACTTTGTATTTAATCACCACAACTATTTATAAAGGTAGATATTCTAATCTTAGACTCTCAGAAGAGAAAACAGGATCGGGAGTTAAGCGACTTGAAAAATACCTATCAATAGATAAGGCTAAAATGAAAAGCTACATTCCCAGTCCCTCTCTTGATTCTTAAGTTCTGAGGTAATGAACTTCCCTATCTTAAAAAGAAAACTTTGCAGTAATAACAATGACAATACAGTGTCAATATTTGGAATCCATTCAGGAGCCACTGCTGTACTGTGAGCCAGGCTTTTGCCATGTTCTCTCAGTACTGATTTTCTCATAATCGGACACTCAACTGATCTGATTGGCACACTTCACCTGCCTCAGCCCCAGTTCTACTGCTGCTAGATGGCATTCTAAGGTTTGACTGCCAGTTCTACTATTTCTCTGTGGCTTTCTGGCAAACACACCCTCTTCGGTTTATACGAGGTAGAAATTGCACTTGTGTTCATTTTGCTTTGTAAACTATGAATAAATAGGAGTCTAGGAGTACGAGGGTAGCTCAGTGGTAGTGTACATGCTTAGCATTGCCAAGGCCCTGGGTTCAATTCCCAGCACACCATATACACACATGTTCTTATACAGAATAAGGAAAATGTCCATTATTTGCATGACTTTGTTTTTAGTATAAAAGCAAATAAATGTTTACTGAGAATAAGGCATTCCTCAGGAAAGACATGAAGAAGCTAGCATTGACCTCCATGTAGTATGTTGGAAGACTTTCAAAGCTCAAAAAAAAGGAAGCTAAGTCTTGGCTTATGCTAACAACAACAACAAAAGAAACTCCACCTCACTCCACCCTCAGGATGTGTCATGAAATTGGATGAAATTCAGAAAGTGACCACTTTTGGTCATATCTAAGTTTTAAACAAAACTCAACTAAAAGTGATCTACTAGCTAAAGAGATATTTCTTGGGGAAAAAAAATCTTGCTGCTTATGCTGATGTAGCCGTTGTCAGTGTTTAGGCAGGTCTATGCTTCATACAATCCACGAATCACTGTATGTCTATGAGATTCGACCACTTAGTCTGTACTCCTTTAAAAACTACTTTAACCATGTTCTGCTGTGCTTGTTTACGAATTTATTGAATCATCTTGTGAAATGCACTTTGTGTCATCTGCCCCAGTGTTTAGTGTGGTTGCTGTGTTTCTCTCCAACATGTGAGTACTTTATAGGGGGAGGGTGCTGATCTTATCACACTTGCTGTGTTTTCCACCCAGATTGTTGTCTTATTATTTTTATAGCTGACATTATGGTCTGTTGACCTAGAAGTGAGTTATCCTGGTACAGAGCAGTCAGCCAGCTCCATTTTACACTGACTTTCCTTTGACCCAGGTTTGCACATTTAATTTACTCCCTCTAGAACTTACTGTGTGGGGGTCAGCATTAAGTGCCTTCCACAGTTAAAACGGGTTTTCAAAACTCAATTTATGGGAAAGTGACCCCCTTTAAAACGCTTGTTGTTGGTTTTTTTTTTTTTGCCATGATTCCTTTATAGCATATACCTAAAATAAATGTATCACAGACTTTTCTAATTCCTGCTTAAGTAGCATCAAACTCCAATTACTGCAGCTCCCTTCCTAGTTTTCAGATTTTTGAAATTAATGTTCTTGACGACTTTAGAACAACACCAGATAAATTTCTGACTAACATTGACAGGAGAAAAAAAATAAGATCTTTAACTTAAAAAGAGTAATTTGAGAAGTAAGAATTATATACTATTTGTCCCTTTTAAAGACAAAGCATTCACGTTACCTTTTAAAAGACATTTTAAAATATTTTTAACAGTTTTTTTTTTTATGAGCATTGACTGGTGTTTTGCCTGCATGCATCTCTGTGAGATGTCAGATCCCTTGGAACTGGGGCTACGGGGAGTCATGAGCTTCCCTGGGTACAGGGAATTGAACGGCTCCTCTGAAAAAGCAGCCAATGTTCTTAACCACTGAGCCATCTCTCCAGCCCTAACAATATTTCTTTTAAAGTTTAAAATTTTATTATACTTGAGATAATTATCACTAAGTACTGTTTTTTTCTAAGGTTTTTTGATTCATTATTATTTTATGTGTTGCATGTGTATCTACGAGTGTGTGTATAGTATTTGAGTTGTGTGTGCATGTATATAGTGTTTAAGTGTGTATGTGCATGTGTGTGTGAGTGTATGCCATGTGTGTTCTGGTCTGTGAAGAGAACAGGAGAGGGTGTCCGATTCCCTAGAGCTGGAAATACTGGGAAATAATCTCTAGTTCTCCGGGAGAGCAGGAAATACTCTGAACTGATGTGCCATTTTTCTACCCCCTTTTCCTCTATTGCTATTTTATCTTATGTGTATGGATGTTTTACCTATATGTACATCTATGTGCCATGTGTGTGCCTGGTGTTCTTGGAGATCAGAATAGGATACTGGATCCCCTGATACTGGAGTTATACATGGTTGTGAGCTGCAAACCATGCATGTGAGTGCAGAAATTGAACTGGCCCTCTGGAAGAGCAGCCAGTGCTCTTAATAGCTCAGCCACCTTTCCAACCCCATCTGGCCCTTTTTTCCTTAATGGAATTATTTATATACTTTGGGTTAGTTTTCCTGTCCCCTTCTGATATCACATGGCCTTCTATAAGCTCACTCAATTGTTACTATGCCCTTTGGTTCTATAGGACCTTCCTAGTAGTTTAATCATTGGAGATGTAAATTCAACACTAGAATATTTTGATTTCGTTGTATCTGATAATAGTCCTAAGTATACGGAAATTTGAAAAAAAAAAAAAAAGCATTTACTCAGCTACTGCTCAACCACTAGTTACCTCAGCTGAACTCAAAATTAGGAGATTCTGAAGTCACGTATTGTTACCATTAATCTAAAATAACCAAACAAACCAACATTCTGAGAAATACACTGAACTATTTCTAATAAATCATAAGCTTACACATGTAGTTCAATAAAAGCATAAATAAATTATACAAGTGATACTATCAGCAAACTCTGTAACTTTCCACACCAATAAAGGAGCACTTGAAGTGCTAATAGAAAACCGAGTAATTCACACATTAAGGAAACCTTTTTTTTTCATCCCTGTTCTTCCTCCACCCCATGTATGCTCAGGCTAGCCTCAAATTCAAGATCCTCCTGCCTTTGAAGCCTTCAGAGTACAGAGGTTATAGGACTGACATCATACCCAACTGAAACAATTATCTTCTACACGATACAACGTAAGATTCTGACATGGGGACATTAAATAAAGCACAAAACAAAATTAACATGAACCTAACTTGGTAGCAGCTTTTAGCTACTTGTAGATCTCCACTGACCAATTCTACAGACTGAACAGAAAGGACCTCGTATCGTTATGGTTCCCAGTTATCTTTGTTTTAGACTTTGGAGACCACTATGATCAAATGAATAAGTAACATTGATAAGTTAGCATTTACTATGTAACTACTGTGTTAGGTAATTGGCAAAGCACTTTATAAACACATCTAGGATACATAAACATGTGTATACACACTCATTATTTTCAACCTCACTTTTCACATAAGAAACCAAGGTCACGTAACTTAGAAGTGGTAAAGATAAACTTCAATTTGACCAAAAACCTATGCTTTGAAGCAGGACATTATGCTGTTTTTCAGGAGTTTCTTCCTGTATTCGACTAAGAAACATTTGGATGTTTGTTTATTGTGGCTACAAAATGTCTGACTTCATAGAGCTTAAAGACATATGACAGGTACGTTCCGCTGAAGGGTGAATGCAATTAGCAGTGAACGCTAAGGCGCGGGCTATCTAGGATGCCAGTACTTACAGGAAGGGTGATCCAAACAGTGGGGCACCAAGCACAGTCCTAATTAACCAGCCAGTATGTGTCTGAAGCTTAGGAATGCTGACCACACATGTGCCTTGGGAGTCATCACTGTTTTCTGTAAGTAATAATGGCTTACAGAAGCAATCACGTATTTCTGTCACCTGCTCTTTGCTAGTAACCACAGATGTTTGTCTAGCTAGCTGCTGGGAGTAAGGGGAAGAGGTCACCATGAACTTCTTGAGTAACTTGGGCTAGCTTACATAAAATTTATAGCACTACTAGGAATCACAGTCACAAAAATTTATTTATTTGACCACAAAAGAGAAAGAGGAGTTTGCGCGTGTTTAAACGACTCGTTTCTGCTTACTTGCTAACTGCCACAGATGTTAACAGCATCTTGCTTTATCCACGCTACAAGCTACCGGAGAACAATGGCAAGGCACTACCTACATCTCCAGGTAAAGAACTATAGTGGATGGTGGTATGAGCACAAAAACAAAGTTTAAAACAGGCTCTCCTAATTCTCCAACAAGATAGCAGTGATCCCTAACCTGACATGAGCTCATCTTTTATGTAACGTGATTAGGGGGAAGGAAAGAGCCTTCCATTTTGGGAGCCTCCACAGGATCTAGCACCGTGACTGAACAAAGTAAGAGCACCACAAATATTCATCCAACTGAAGCAGTAAGTAGTAGATAACGGAAACCTAGGCAACTGACAAAAGTATCTAGGTCTTTACAGACTGCCACACAGAAAGCAGTCACTAGCTTTTATTTTCTATCTAGATTCAACTATCTTATTAACCTGGAAATAAATGTTGTTGAAGTTTTGAATTCCCAGAGTATAAAAAGCATTCCTTTTCTGGTGAATAGGAAGTGAGATGTTAACCCCATTAAACATATAATTTAAATATTTCAAAGTCCCTTCACATTATCATTTACTTGTCTAACTATATTGATTTGCATGGAACCAGAGGGTCTGAAGATTTGCTGAGTTAAATCTGTATCATTCAGGTAGGCATTCTAGAGCTACTGGGTTTGAGAAGTACGTTGATGAATTAACAATTTACGGTGCATGTCAAGTAATGTAACCTTAGGCAGAAGCATACATAAAATAATGTTATTTCTTGGCTGACAAAAGTATTGTGAACAAAAGCTTATAGAAACCTACCCCATATTTCTCCTAGGCACAATAGGTCTGCAACTGCTAATGTGGTGTTTGTAGTAACTTTGTGCAGCCTGACTACAGTGAATAATGAGAAGTGAAAGTATGTAGAAACAAAATACATGACAATAATAGCACAGATAAAAAGAACAGAAATACAGGGTTCTGAGGTATGTAAGACATTCTAGGCCAACTTGAAAATGTTTATAGCGTATCAAGTAAAATTAAAAAAATTCAGATGTCTATAAAATGCCAGATAATATTTCAGGCTTAGAGGGCCATATGGAATCTGCTATACTAACTTCTGCTACAGACCTTATGTAAATGACGGTAATGCTGTGCTTCAACAGAACTACAGGAGGTGGCAGGCCGGTGTGATGGTTAGATTTTACTTGTCCATTAGATAAAGATCTAGATTCCCCTGGGAAAGGAGTCTCAGTAAGGGACTGTGTAGATTAGCTGGCTGTGTGTGAGTGTGTGCATCCATCCCTAGCAGGGCATCCTGGATTGTGTAAGAGTGGACAGAAAGAGCTGGGCACTGCAGGCAGCGGTAGCTCACTTGTTTTCTGCTCTTGCCTGTGGATGCAATGTGACCACATGCTGCAGGGTCCTGCTGCCTTGCCTTTCCTACAATGATGGACTGTCACCTGGACTGTGAGGCAATAAACCCTTCCTCCATAAGTCAAGGTGTTTTATTGAAACAACAGGAAATGAGACCAAGGTAGCCAGATTGGGTCACGGGATGTAGATGGCTGACCCTTACACTAGGGCAAGTGCTAAAAGGAATTTTTAGAGAATACCAAGCCAAACCAAATCAAACAACCACCACCAAAACAGGGGAGGAGGGAAAATGGAAATACTTAAAAGAAGGCAGAAAAAGTCCCAAGAACAGAAGGAACACATATAAAAAACAGAACAATTCTGTCAGACAGGTGCTTCTTGACTGATGAGGCACATCAGAATATACTTCTCATAGGCTGCAAATATTAAACTGAGGAGGTATTTAATTCACCTAGCCCAGCAAACATAGAGTTTAACTACTGAGTACACTGTAGGATATCAGTTGCTACCCGTAGTAGCTGGCTACTAGCTGTTGGCACCTAGCCTTGTTAAAGTGTTGTACTATACCATAGGCTTTCAAAATCTGAAGTATAATTTCTACTGTATACATACTGTTTTTGTTTTATTATGAAGTGGAGATGTCCTAAGTAAAGTCTTTGTAAGTAGGAGAAATTTATATATTTTAATGACTCTATATTATAAATTATATTAAACATTAGTAATCTTAACACTTAAGTAGTTGACTGAATAAACTTGAAACATAAAATCAACTATGAAGCCTACATAAAACTATAAATGAAGACAGAGGTGTACAGTGTATGTATGTACATCTATATGCACACACATATGTGAAAAGACATCACGATGTAAACACACTAATGAAAAGTTATTTTAATACTAAAACTTCAGAACAAGAAACAATTACCACAAATAAAGAAAAATATATTGAAAATTGGGGAAATATATCAAAAGCTTAAAAAAAAAAATCTAAAATGTGAGCTAGACTGATGGTTCAGCAGTAATGAGTACTTGTAACTCTTTTCAGAGGACTTGAGTTTGGTTGCCAGAACCTATGTCAGGTGCCTCTCAACTACTCCAGCTCCAGCAAACCACTGACTTCTTCTGTTCTGACAATACCTACACATGCCGAGGCATACACTCATATATATATATATATATATATATATATATATATATATATACACATATATATACATATATATGAATAAAAAATCAGAGATGCATGTACAAGAGTAATTTTTTATTACATTTCTTTCATACAGTTTGATCATGTTTTTCCCTCCCAGATCCTCCTCATCTTCTACCCACCCAGAGGCTCATCTGCTTGCATACTTGGTCCTAGCTGGAACTGTTGGGAAGGATTTGGAAATATGGTTGTATTGGAGAAGGTGTATCACAGGCTGGCTTTGATGCTTTAGAATCTTCCTGCCATCCCTGCTCCTGTTTGTGGATCTGAATATGAGCTCTCAGCTGCTGCTCCAGGGCCACAGTGGCCATGCTCCTGTCTCAGAGGTGATGGACTCCTATCCCTCTGAGTCTGCAAGACCCAAATACACCCGCCCCGCAAGCTGCCTTGATTATGATATTTCAGTAAGAACTAAGATAATATGCAATAGTTACAAAGTAGTCTATGGAGAATTATATATTATAAAAAATCAATGAGTTATACAAATTTAAATTATTCCTGTTCTTTGTTTGTGCACACACACACGGCCATGTGCGGAGGCCAGAGACCTGACATTGAGGCTTCTTCCTCAACCACTTCTCCACCTTGCTTTTGAGGCAGAGTCTCTACATGAACATGGAACATGGCATTTTAGCTGGCTAACTGGCCAGGGAGTCCTCGGGATCCAACTGTTCCCACCCATCCTGCACTAGTGCTGCAGGTCATAATACAGTAACATCAATTAAATAAAGGCTAGTTCACTGAAAGCAAAATTGGTAAACTAGGAGCCAAACAAATCAAGGAAAAATAAAAAATTAACAAGAACCAGCCCTGATCAACGCCATGAGTGAGTAGAAATACTACAGACTTACTGAGGCACTAACAAAATACAGACTAGTGACTTTGCAAACTAAAATTAATTTATTTTTATACTCGAGGCACTGAATCTATTGTTTTCTACTGCTGTAATGTGTACCATGACAAAAAGCAACATGGGGAAGAAAGGGTTTATTTCACTGTAAAGCTTACATCAGTTCATCATGGAGGGATGTCAGGCAGGACAGAGGCAGGAGCTGAAGCTGAGACCATGGAGGAACACTGCTTACTGGCTTGTTCCTCACAGCCTGTTCAGCTTGTTTTCTTATACAACCCAGAAACGCGCCCAGGGGCAGAACTGCACAGTGGACTGGGCCCTCCCACCCCAATCATGAATCAAGAAAGTGTCCACAGACTTGCCTATAGGCAATCTGATAGAGGCGGTTTTTAAACTGAGATTCCTCTTGACATGTAAGTCTAGCTTGTGACAAGTTCACAAAAGACTGACTAGGACACAAAATTCACCAAAGAAATATTAATCTGAATAGTTCATGTCTATTAGATACAAAAACTGAGTTAAAAACAGCACAAAGGAAATCCTTGGTCTGGAATGGTTCACTGGTCAAGTCCATTAACACTAACAATATTACTCTCATTTAAAATGTTAATTTAAATGTATTTAGCAACTAGAAGAAGAGGAACATTCTCAGCTTGAGAAGCCAACATTAGCCTGAGGAAGGGACTGCACCCCAATGGTAAAGCACGCATATCAGTCTCCCAAGACCCAGCACCCTTCTTAAAGCCAGTTCTGCTGACACCCAAATCAAAGATAGGGGAAAAAAGTAAAGCTATAGGCTTGTGTCCCTTACGAACAAAGGCAGAAAGAGCTAAGAAAGTATTAATAAATCAAATTAGGAAGACTGTGAAAAAGATAATGTGTGGTGACTAGGTGGTTTGCTCCAGGAATGTAAGGCTACTTAACATTCAAAGCTTCAGCTAAGAACATGAGCCATGCTAAGAGACTCAGAGAAAGCGCATACCCGTGAGGGAGAGCGGGGTACTAAAGGCCCTCCCTAGAGAAAGTCCCACCCACACCTGCAGGAGGCTGAGACGCCTCTGACCTGATGAAGGACACCTTCAAAACACACACCACCCTGATTGGTCAGAGGCTGAAAGGTTTTCCTTTTACAAATGGAAACAGGATGCACAAGTATTTCTATTCAAAATTATCCTGGAAATTCTCACTGCCAAAGCAAAGAAATATAAAAGCAAAAGCCAGAAAAGAATTAAATATTATTGGAAAAATGAAAGATTCCCTAAAGACAAAATGATTTATACAGAAAACCCTAAAGAATCTTCAGAACAAAGTTAAATGTGTTTAGGAAAGTTAAGGACATATCATAAAAGCCGGTACTTCTATGTAACACATGAAACAGTATAAAAGGTTATACTAACAATAAAACATAAAACTCTTGCTAAAAGTAATATCTACAAAGTTTCAAAAGCCCTTTTCAGAGTGTAGAGACTGGAAATCTGGTTTTAAAATGTATATGCAAATGGGAAGGAAAAAGGGACAAAGTTGAACACTTCTGCCTTTGACTTCATAGGAGTTTTGCTTGTTTTGTCTGTAAACTAAAGAATTCAAAACAATATGAAATTGGTATAGAGACAAATATTCAATGTTTAGGTATGCCCAAAATCTGTATAATCAACTGTTTTAAAACAAAGGGTACTGAGTAATTAATTGTAGAGAGGAAAAAATTTCCAACGTGTAACACACAAAGATGAACTCTGACCCTAATGCCACACCATATACACTGTTCACAGAGTTAACTTGAAAGTCACACTCCTGGGGTTGGGGGATTTAGCTCAGTGGTAGAGCGCTTGCCTAGGAAGCGCAAGGCCCTGGGTTGGGTCCCAGCTCCAAAAAAAAGAACCAAAAAAAAAAAAAAAAAAAAAAAAGTAAGTCACACTCCTCATGTTAGCATTCCCACCCCAACGGCCACAAACATCACATCAGAAACAGGATCTTTGCAAATGACCATGTTGGGATGAGGTTATCAGTGTGAATTCTGAGGTAGCATGACTGTGCCCCTCCAACACTGAGGAAACTAGAGAATGTTCACAGGAAGTGAAGTAGGCAAATGCAGAGATGAATACTAACGGCCTTCTTACTTACACAGAATCTCTAACATTAGAATTCAGACGCGGAGAACATATTTCCAGAGGCTGGGGGAGGGGAGAAAGATGGCAGTCAACAAGCCCAAAGCCTGACAGGAGGAATACGTTTAAGGTCTTTTGCTTCTGAGATCTACTCAACAACGCGCTAAGTCTATGTGAACATATTTAACAGAGTATTTCAAAACTGCTGAGTAAATTTCAAACACTTGTAGCACAAGAAAATATTAAGGCAAAAGATATGTTATAAGCTTGTTTTAACTATCTATTTAAAAACCAAATCACTTTGTATCAGGGATGTATGAAGAACTTTTACACTAAGGGACGAGATGAACAATACAGTCTAGTTTGCTTCCTGTCGCTGTGATAAAACACTGAGAAAAAACAACTTGGGGAAGAAGGGTATTATTTGGTTTACAGATCACAATCATAGTCTACTAGTGTGCGAAGTCAGGATGGAGCCATGGAGGTAAACTGCTGTTGCGTCCCCATCACTTGTTTAGCTTGCTTGCTTGCCTTCCTTCCTTCCTTTTTTCTAGAGCTAAGAACGGAACCCAGGGCCTTGAGCTAAGTCCCCAAGCCCAGCTTCTTTCTTATAAAACACAGGGCAACCTGTCCAAAGTGGCTGAGCCCTCCCATATCAATTCTAATCAATGCCTCAAAGATGTACCCGTGGGGTGGGCCAATTTGAAGAAGACAATTCCTCAACTGAGGTTCCCTCTACCCAGGTAACTCTAGTTTGGGTGAGCTGACAAAAACAAAACAAAACAAAAACAACAAAAACCCAAAAAACTCATCAGCATACAGTCGGGATAAACTTTACATAAGAAAACATAAATTTCAAATATATTCACAAGGATATACAAATTAAAATCAGAAGGAGGAGGCATTACTGTACAGTAACCAGCCTGGATAAATTAAAAGATATCTGCTGATATCAAGTGTGAGCGAGGATACGGAGCTTGTCAGTTGGGAAAGTGTACAACTACCTTTGACAATCTGTCTGGTAAGGTATTGCAAACACACACCTACTAAACCACCTTGCCATTACACTTCTAAGTAGACATACAAAAGCCTACTCATACTTACAGTTTGTAATTGAGATTGTACGAGAAGGCTGACAACAACTTGACTCATAACCACCAAAACTGCAAACAATTCCATTGTACATTAATGAACAAAGAAATTAAGGTTTAGCTAATATGACAGACAAATTCATCAATATAAAGAACTATAGCAATACAGTAATTAATATTACTTTCTAAGACATTTCTATGTGGTATAATACAATACAATACAAAAATATTAAGTTCCAAAACATGCTTCTGGTTTCCATCTGCACCCAAAATTGACCCTGTGCCACAGTGCTGTGTTCCCAGATCCCGCTGACACACCTGAGAGCACAGACAGGACCACCACTTCTGCCCTGAGAGACAGGTCTGGAGCCCTTGGGAGGCAGGAGCAGAGGAGCAGTCTGGGACAGGATCCTTCCCGCTTCTGTCTGTGTCTGGAGCTGACCCTGAGCCACAGCCCTCTGTGCCCTGATACTACTGGGAGAGAGATGGTCTCCCAGGAGTATTCACACATCTGAGAGCACAGGAGGGTCAAGCCACTGTCAAAGACAGCAAGACCAGCTAACAGCAAAGATAACCAGATGGCGAGAGGCAAGTGCAAGGACCTAACCAACAGAAACCAAGGCCACCTGGCAACTTCAGAACCCAGTTCTCCAACCACAGCAAGTCCAGGATACCCCAACACACCAGAAAAGTAAGATTCTGATTTAAAATCACATCTCATGATGATGTTAGACGACTTTAAGAAGGACATAAAAAACTCACTTAAAGAAATACAGGACAACACAGGTAAACAGGTAGAAGCCCATAAAGAGGAAACAAAAATCCCTTAAGAATTACAAAAAAGCACAATGAAACAGGTGAAGGAATTGAACAAAATCTTCCAGGATCTAAAAATAGAAATAGAAACAATAAAGAAATCACAAAGGGAGACAACTCTGGAGATAGAAAACCTAGGAAAGAGATCAGGAGTCATAGATGCAAGCATCACCAACAGAATATAAGCGATAGAAGAGAAAATCTGAGGAGGAGAAGATACCATACAAAATATTGGCACAACAGTCTAAGAAAATGCAAAATGCAAAAAGATCCTAACCCAAAACATCCAGGAAATCCAGGACTCAATGAGAAGATCAAACCTAAGGATAATAGGTATAGAAGAGAGTGAAGATTCCCAACTTAAAGGGCCAGTAAATATTTTCAACAAAATGATAGAAGAAAACTTCCCTAACCTAAAGAAAGAGATGCCCATAAACATACAAGAAGCCTACAGAACTCCAAATAGATTGGGCCAGAAAAGAAATTCCTCCCATCACATAATAGTCAAAACACCAAATGCACTAATCAAAGAAAGAATATCAAAAGCAGTAAGAGAAAAAGGTCAAATAACACATAAGGGCAGACCTATCAGCATCACATCAGACTTCTCAACAGAGACTATAAAAGCTAAAAGATCCTGGGCAGATGTCATACAGACCCTAAGAGAACACAAATGCCAGCCCAGGCTACTATATCCAGCAAAATTCTCCATTACCATAGATGGAGAAACCAAGATATTCCATGACAAAACCAAATTTACAAAATATCTTTCTACAAATCCAGCCCTACAAAGGGTAATAGATGGAAAACTCCAATACAAGGAGGGAAGCTAAAACATAGAAAAAAATCGAGAAAGTAATCTTTTAACTAACCCAAAAGAAGAGAGCTACCCAAACATAATTCCACCTCTAACAACAAAAACAATAGGAAACAACAATCATTGGTCCCTAATATCTCTCAACATCAATGGACTCAATTCCCCAATAAAAAGACATAGAATTACAGACTGAATATGTAAACAGGACCCAGCATTTTGCTGCATACAGGAAACAAACCTCAGTGACAAAGACATACTTCCTCAGAGTAAAAGGCTGGGAAAAAAGTTTCCAAGCCAATGGTCCTAAGATACAAGTGGGAGTAGCCATTCTAATATCGAATAAAATTGACTTTCAACCAAAAGTTATCAAAAAGAAGTAAGGAAGGACATGTCATACTTGTCAAAGGAAAAATCCACCTAGATGAACTCTCATTTCTGAATCTCTATGCTCCAAATGCTAGGGCACTCACGTTCATAAAAGAAACTTTACTAAAACTCAAAGCACACATTGCACCTCACATAATAATAGCGGGAGACTTCAACACCCCACTCTCATCAATGGACAGATAATGGAAACAGAAACTAAACAGAGACTCAGTGAAACTAACAGAAGTTATGAACCAAATGGATTTAACGGATATTTATAGAACATTTCATCCTAAAACAAAAGAATATACCTTCTTCTCAGGACCTCATGGTACCTTCTACAAAACAGATATAATGAGAGAAATAATCCCATGCATCCTATCAGATCACCATGGACTAAGGCTGGTCTTCAATAACAACAAAAATGACAGAAAACTCACATACACATGGAGGCTGAACATGCTCTACTCAACAATAACTTGGACAAGGAAGAAATAAAGAAATTAAAGACTTTTTAGAAATTTAATGAAAATGAAGGCATAATATACCCAAACTTATGGGACACAATGAAAGCGGTGCTAAGAGGAAAACTTATAGCTCTGAGTGCCTGCAGAAAGGAACTGGAGAAAGGATATACTAGCAGCTTGACAGCACACCTGAAAGCTCTAGAACAAAAAGAATCAAATACACGGAAGGAAATAATCAAACTTAGGGCTGAAATTAACCAAGTAGAAACAAAAAGAACTATATTAAGAATCAACAAAACCAGGAGCTGGTTCTTTGAGAAAAATCAACAAGATAGATATACTCTTAGCCAGACTAACCAGAGGGCACAGGGAGTATATCAAAATTAACAAAATCAGAAATGAAAACAGAAACATAATAACAGAAACTGAGGAAATTAAAAAAATCACCAGATCCTACTACAAAAGTCTATACTCAACAAAACTGAAAAATCTGGATGAAATGGACAATTTTGTAGACAGATATCAGGTACCAAAGTTAAATCAGGAACAAATAAACCATTTAAACAACCCCATAACTCTTAAAGAAATAGAAGCAGTCATTAAGTCTCCCAACTAAAAAGAACCCAGGACCAGATGGGTTTAGTGCAGAATTCTATCAGACTTTCATAGAAGACCTAATACCAATACTATCCAAACTATTCCACAAAATAGAAACAGAAGGAACACTACCTAATTTGTTCTATGAAGCTACAATTACACTTATACTAAAACCATACAAAGACCCAACAAGGAAAGAGAACTTCAGAGCAATTTCCCTCATGAATATCGATGCCAAAATACTCAATAAGATTCTTGCAAACTGAATCCAAGAACACATCAAAACTATCATCCATCATGATCAAGTAGGCTTCATCCCAGGGATGCAGGGATGGTTCATTATATATGGAAATCCATCAATGTAATCCACTATATAAACAAACTCAAAGAAAAAAATCACATGATCATTTCATTAGAAGCTGAGAAACCATTTGTCAAAATTCAACACCCCTTCATGATAAATCAAGTCTTGGAAAGATCAGGAATTCAAGGTCCATACCTAAATATAGAAAAAGCAATATATAGCAAACCAGTAGCCAACATCAAACTAAATAAAGAGAAACTTGAAGCAATCCCACTAAAATCAGGGACTAGACAAGGCTGCTCACTCTCTCCCTACTTACTTAATATAGTACTTGAAGTCCTAGCCAGAGCAATTAGACAACAAAAAGAGGTCAAAGACATACAAATTGGAAAAGAAGTCAAAATATCACTATTTGCAGATGATATGATAGTATACTTAAGGGACCCCAGAAATTCCACCAGAGAACGCCTACAGGTGACAAACAGCTTTAGTAAAGTGGCTGGTTATAAAATTAACTCAAACAAATCAATAGCCTTTTCCTCTACTCAAAGGATAAACAGGCTGAGAAAGAAATTAGTGAAACAACACCCTTCACAATAGTCACAAATAATACAAAATACCTTGGTGTGACTCTAACCAGGCAAGTGAAAGATCTGTATGATAAGAACTTCAAGTCTCTGAAGAAAGAAATTGAAGATGATCTCAGAAGACGGAAAGATCTCCCATGCTCATGGATTGGCAGGATTAATATAGTAAAGATGGGCATCATGTTGAAAGCAATCTACAGATTCAGTGCAATCCCCATCAAAATCCCAAGTCAATTCTTCACAGAGTTAGAAAGAGCAATTAGCAAATTCATTTGGAATAACAAAAAAAAAAAAAAAAAACCCATGATAGTGAAAACTATCCTCAACAATAAAAGGACTTCTGGGGGAATCACCATTCCTGATCTCAAGCTGTATTACAGAGCAAAAGTGATGAAAACTACATGGTATTGGTACAGAGACAAGAAGGTAGGTCAGTGGAATAGAACTGATACAGAAATGAACCGAATACCTATGGTCACTTGATCTTTGACAATGGAGCTAAAACCATCCAGTGGAAAAAAAGACAGCATTTTGAACGAATGGTGTTGGTTCAACTGGAGGTCAGCATGTAGAAGAAGGCAAATCAATCCATTCTTATTACCTTGTACAAAGATCAAGTCCAAGTGGATAAAGGAACTCCACATAAATAAAACCAGACACCCTCAAACTAATAGAAGAAAAAGTGGGGAAAAGCCTTGAACACAGGGGCACAGGGAAAAGTTTCCTGAACAGAACACCAATGGCTTATATAAGCTCTAAAATCAAGAACCAACAAATGGGACTTCATAAAACTGCAAAGCTTCTGTGAGGCAAAGGACACTGTCATTAGGACAAAACGGCAAGCAACTGATTGGGAAAAGATCTTTACCAATCCTACATCTGATAGAGGGCTAATATTCAATGTATACAAAGAATTCACGGAGTGAGACTCCAAAGAATCAAATAACCCTTTTAAAAAATGGACTACAGAGCTAAACAAAAAATTCTCAACTGAGGAATATCGAATGGCCGAGAAGCACCTAAAGAAATGTTCAACATCCTTAGTCATCAGGAAAATGCAAATCAAAACAACTCTGAGATTCCATCTCGAACCAGTCAGAATGGCTAAGATCAAAAACTGAGATGACAGCAGATGCTGGCGAGGATGTGGAAAAAGAGGAACACTCCTCCATTGTTGGCGGGATTGCAAGCTGGTAACCACTCTGAAAATCAGTCTGGAGGTTCCTAAGAAAACTGGACACAGTACTACCTGAGGACCCAGCTATACCACTCCTGGACATATAGCCACAAGATGCTCCAATATATTACTAGGACACTTGTTCCACTATGTTCATAGCAGCCTTATTTATAATAGCTAGAATCTAGGAAGAACCCAGATGTCCTTCAACAGAGGAATGGATACAGAAAATGTGGTACATTTACACAATGGAGTACTACTCAGCTACTAAAAACAATGACTTCATGTAATTCTTAGGCAAATGGATGGAACTAGAAAATATCATCCTGAGCGAGGTCACCCAATCACACAAGAACACACATGGTATGCACTCACTGATAAGCAGATTATTAGCCCAAAATTTCGGATTACCCAAGATATAATCCACAGACCACAGGAAGCTCAAGAAGACCAAAATGTGGATGCTTCAGACCTTCTTAGAAGCAGGAACAAAAATACAGGAGGAAACCGGAGACAAAGTGTGGAGCAGAGACTGAAAGGACATTCAGAGACTGCCCCACATGGGGATGCAACCCATATACAGACACCAAACCCAGACACTATTGCAGATGCCAAGAAGTGCATGCTGACAGGAGCCTGATATAGTGGTCAGCTGAGAGGCTCTGCCCAATCTTGACAAATACAGAGGCGATGCATGCAGCCATCCATGAACTAAGAACAGGGTCCCCAATGGAGGAGTTAAAGGACTGAAGTAGTTGAAGGGGTTTGCTACCCCATAAGAAGAACACAATATCAACCAACCAGACCCCCAGAGCTCCCAGGGATGAAACCACCATCCCAAGAGAACACAGGACTAGACCTATGCTCCTTCCGCATATGTAGCAGAGGATGGCCTTGTCAGGCATCAATGGGAGTAGAGGCCCTTGGTCCTGTCAAGGCTCGATGTCCCAGTGTAGGGGAATGTCAGGGTGGTAAGGCAGGAATGGGTGAGCATCCTCATAGAAGCAGGGGGAGGAAGGATGGGGTAGGGTATTTCTGAAGGGGAAACCAGAAAAGGGAATAGCATTTGATTAGGTACCAACACCATCACTCTTCCAGCTCAAGTTGGCTGTCACTCTGTACCTTCCTTTTAAGAACAGGATCTCAAGTTTCACTCAATGCACTTTTCCTGTAACCCACTTCATCTCTAACTCATCTTAAAAGTATCTTTAAGGATTTTAATATTTTTTTTATTTGTGTATGTGCATGTGTATGTTTGCAAGTTGGAAGATAACTTCCGGGAGTCAATTCTGACTCTACCATATGGGTCCAAGGGAACAAATTCAGGTCGTTGAGCTTGGCAGCAAAGACCTTTACCTAAGAAGCCACTTTATCAGCCCCCTTCAAGCTCCTCAAGGCAGAAGTGAACAGCTTGCTTTGCTGCACAAACCCCTTAGTTAAATCTCTACTCTCGGAAGGATGCAGTGTGAATGCTTTTGTTGCTGAGGAAAGGCAGCAGGGTGCAGAAGGCTTGAGTTAAGACAGACCTAAGTCGGGGATGGGGATTTAGCTCAGTGGTAGAGTGCTTGCCTAGGAAGCACAAGGTCCTGGGTTCGGTCCCCAGCTAAAAAAGACAGACCTAAGTCTGATCTCTGATTCTCATCAAATTATTTTTCTAAAATTTCAGTTTCCTCTTTTACTAAATGAAGATCAACTACACCCTTGTAACTCAGTACATCTATGAGTCTGTGGTGGTTTGAATGAGAATGGCTTCCAAAGTCTCATGTTTGAACACTTGGTCCCAAGCTGGTGGAGCTGTCCAGGAAGGATTACGAGGTGTAGCCTTGTTGAAAGAGGTGTGTCATTGGGGGTGAACTTTGAGGTTTCAAAAACCATGCTATCCCCATAACTCTGCCTTGTGGTTGTTGATCCTGATGTGAGCTCTCAGTTGATGCCCTAGTGCCATGTCCCTGCCATGATGGTCATAGGATCTAACCCTCTGGAATCATGAGCCACAGACTAAATGCCTTATTTTATTAGTTGTTTTGGTCATGGTGTCTTAGCACAGCAAAAGTAACTAAGATAGGATCTATAACAAGGGACCACCACCATTACCGTAATAGAAGTATACTCACACAATCCTACTGAATCAAAATAATACTCCTTAGACTTCCCAGGTAAATCTCACGCACATTAAAGTTTCAGATGCATCACAGACTGCTGTGTAGATTAAATGCATCTAAAGCTCTTGATGCCAAGTAGGCACTTACTAAATGTTTGCACTTGTATTTCTTTTATTGAGATTTATTTTAGTTTTAATCATGTGTCTGTGTGGTGTATGCCACATGAATCAGAGTGCTCATGGAAGTCAGAGACATCAGATTCCCCAGAGCTGGAGTTACAGGTGGTCATGATCCACCTGATATGGATGCTGGGAATCAAACTTAGGTCCTTTGGAAGAACAGTGTACTGTTGTAACTATTGAGACATTCCTCTAGCCCTAACACTTACCATGTTCCTTTCCCCTGCCTTTGCTTATCCCAATCCTTCTGTCTAGAATATTGTCCTCACCTCCTCATTCCTTGCTGCCAGATTTCCAGGTTCAGTATTATTTTCTGTATGACTCAGCCTTCTACATTCTTCATCAGCCTACAAAGTACACTTTTTACTTCACATGTCATGCTACTTCTCATATCTGACACTAGTGAATGTGGTCTCCTCAGTACAATATAAGTTTCTAAGGGTAGGGACAATGTCTGCTCCATCTAATCCCTAAAATGTAGCTACTGGTCTATTTTTAGAAGGCTCTACATAAGAGAGTTTATCAAGAATAGAAACTAAAAGAACAAATATGTCCATTAGATAAAACTACCCAAATAATTATAAATGAAACCATTAAGTGCCAGTCACTTTTTCTAGAATTTTAAATGTCAGCCATTATGGCACTGTTTGTTATAAAGGCTTCAGCACACACAAGGGCAGTTAGCTTCAAGAGAACTGGATTCTACCGTTATTGACTGTACTGTCTCTTTACTGGAAGGCATTTCACAAGTGAGCAGTGATTGATAATGGAAAAATCAAAGCAGCTGTCTAGAGCACAGCAGTTAGAAATGGAAGCTCTGAAGGCTTTACAAAGTAGCTTATATTTTCTGTGCTTCCACTTCCTTTTTGATAACGGTGGTGACTGATACATAGTGAAGCTGTGAAAAATTAATAAAATATGTATAAAAAGGCTTGAACAGAAACTGACAAACCAACAAATGGGAGTTATAACTATTATTAATGCAGTCAATTTTATTTTATTTTTTAAAATCTAAAGCATTTATTTACAGAGGAATTACCATCAGTACTAACTTGAAAGATAATCTGGCACATAAATTATAAGCATTAAATAATATCTTTCTTTGGAGGTTCAAAATAATCACTCAGGTAGCACTCAACTAATTATTTCAGAACCTGAACCTGTACATACACAAGCAACTAAATGGATGGTCAGAAAGAAAGATCTCTAAGACAAGAGAGAAGGTAAGAAATGCTGACAGCTTTTTCAAATCTTAAGTGAGTTGGGATCCATGAACATATCTATAAAATCCCAATGGTTCTCATCAACCATTCAAGACTCCTCTCTCATGTATCTGTCTCCTACAGAGAAGACCCAAACCTCACAGTTAGAGACTGGAAACCATCCAAATCAGTGGTTTGACAGCTCTGGAAACTTATTTAAACAAGTAAGATTTCTTGGCCAATATCATCCTGTAAGTAATAGATCTGCTTCTATTACAATCCTATAATCAGTTTGTCTCTGTATAAATGTGTGAGGTAAATGAATTCATCCAAGTAAATAAATGATCAGAAATAAATCAAGTTAACTAGCTCACGTTGCCATTATGTAATGTGTCCATATTTTAAAATGCTATACATGGTCAATATATGCACACATATTTTTATCAGTTAAAAAACAAAAATTGAAAATTCTGAACGTTGAAAAGTGAATAACAAGTCTCACTGAACATAGGTTATAAATTCTTATGCTCTCAAAAGAAGTTATCCGAAGGTTCAACATCACCGTTAAGTTTAAAAGTCATAAAATAGCTACATAAGTGTTTGTAAAAAGCTTAAGTGGTATCTAAAGAAAGGGGAATAAAACTGAAGGCATTGGAAGGTAGTTCTGGGCAAGGTGGTCTGTGTCTGTAGTTCCGGATAATGAGAACTGAGGCAGGAGAACCCCATAGTACAAAGACCAGCCTGGGCCACAACAGTAATACCCCATCTCAAAACTAAATGTGTTACAGTAAGTAAAGACACATGGAAACAAGTCAACGGAGCTGCAGATCTAAAGTCCCTCTTTCTTTAGGCCATATCTACACCAGCAAGTCACTGTTAAAACACAGGCCCACAGGCCATTATCACAAACTATAATGTTTTTGGATTACCAACTACTTTTAATTAGAAGCTACTGACAAACCATATAAAACACAGGAACTAAAACAAAAGATGAAGAGCTGAAATTCAAAGTTGTCCTTCTCACTGAGAGACCATGTATGTCTCAGTCAGTACATATTTGTGCATGTATGAGCCTGTGTGTTTATGCAGGTCAGTGGTTGGCTTTGTGTCTCTTCCTCATTCATTCCTCACCTTATCATATGAGATGGGGTCTCTCATTGAATCTGGAACTCATGCTTTCACTATCGCGGCTGGCTTGTCTCCCTTCTCCTCCCTAGTGCTGGGACTAAGACGTAATACTGCTGAGCCAAGCTTTTAAGTGGGCGCTACAGGGATTTGAACTTAGGGCCTCATGCTTGTGAAGCAAGCATTTTATAAATTGTGCCACTTTCACAGTCCCCAAGAGAGAGGTTTTGCAAACAGTGTACACATTTGTTTGAAGCAAGTGGTTGTCCATTAAGAATAAAATAAAAACAATTAATATAGCCCATATAAATAATTCATAAGTAGAAATCATACTATGTTATCCACTGAGCCAAGATTCATTAAAAAATGATACAGGTCAGTGTGGTTTGGTACCCAGGGGGGCCTCCCCTTTCTTAGAGGAGAAAGGGAGGCAAGGGCAGAGAGAGGGGCTGTGTGAGGGGGAGCTATGACTGGGATTTAAAATGAATGAATAGATGAATGAATGAATGAATGAATGGGAAAAATGGACAAGAGGTGCTTATAAAATAAACGACCATCTTGAGTAACCTGTTATACATTCCAAAGTGATTTACCTGTTTGAGAGGAAGAGAGTGTGCTTCTGTATATAACAAATGGTAGTTCAGTAGATTCTGAACTCCCTCAGCACCCAAAGTGAAGGCAGATGACGGGCACCTGGAAAGCGCAAGCTCCAGCAGCTATGCTGGCCCACCTTTCTAGTATGTCACCTCCTGACCCTTTTCTCTGAAATTAAATGAAATGTCAGAGAAGCCCTGGACTATAAAACGACACTATTTTGGGGTAACTGATATTTTGAAATTAGGATGTAGGTTCCCTTTAGATAATGAAATTTCAGACTTTTTGGCTCACAGTCTATTAGAATACTGCCCAAAATGCTCATAATCAAGACATAAATTACTGATGAGTCCAAATGTGTTCTCTCGTTGTTTCATGCATAAACTATAGAGATGTGTGAGAAACAATATTAACTAGGAAAACATTACTGATATAAACAGCTGGCACAGTACCTTCTGATAAACAATGGAGCACACAAGGTCTTTGACAGCGGAGAGAGACAGTTCCTGGGCTTCGATGGTAACACTCTCTCGTGTGAGGCCAATCTGAAGTAGAAATGAAACGGTGTGCACCGAGCCTCTAGAGTTTGTGAGTGACGGGGCACTGAAGCTGCCATTAGAGAGCCGAGCTGAGAGTCCTGTCTTGGGACTTGAACACGGAGAAGGGGTTGGAAGCACAGCAGAAACAGTTGCAGGGAACACAGATTTCTGGGCTGATGGAGGGGAATTATTTGCAGACATCTGCCTTTCTTTAATCTATAAAAATAGTTGTCAATGCTTTTTAAATGGTTCTGGAAAAGTTTTCAAAATAGCAGTAAAAAAAAAAATGGCTATGGTTTGGATTTAGATGAAAGCTGCTTTCTTTCCCTGGCTGAGCCGCTCATGCTGTTGATGACGAATTCTGTTGCTCCGAGTTGAATGCACAAAAGGTCCTACTGCTGTCAATGTCAGTCCCATCAAGAATCTTGTCTTTAGGACCACACCCAGATCTGTAACCCACTTCACATCACCATTTATCATCAAAGGAACAGAGTTGATACTGATTATTTATGTGACATCTTCATTTCTTTTAAATGTGTTCTTATCTTTTGCTTTTCATTTCAGAAAATACAAATTGAATAGTCAATCTGTGCCAAGATATGAAATCTTCCTGATTAGAAGTAGTTCCAGGTAATCTATTCCTTTAGGGATTGACGGGACACCACAAATGATCACACCTTAATTCACCCTCTCATCTGTACTCATTTCCATCTCGGGGCTGAACTTCCCTGTGATGAGGTAAAAACAAAAAGCTTGTCAAATAGCACAAACATATTTCTTTGGATGAATGGATCCAGAGAGAAAAGATGGTGCCTTCGGAAATGCTGTCAACCTAGAAGAAAAAGTTAAAAGGGTTTTTAATGTTTTATGTTCACTTGACATCAGTTTAAAATGTAAGAAGCCCTATAATCTTTAGTGATAATTCTGGGTGATATTTTTTTTTTTTTTTAAGAATGTAATTGGCTTTTACTTAATGATTATCTAGAATCACACAATAATGGCAGAGAATGGCATCACTGAATCTTCAAGGTTCCCTTTCTGGGTGATATTTTTTACAATTCATGAATACAGCCCAATGGGTAGTTATTTTAACTTTAGTTATCACAACCATTTTTTATTACAGTTATAATTTCAGAGATTCCCACTTAAAACAATACCCTTGTCCCTCACTGACTCCTGAGCCCTGGTTGGGGAGGAGGGGCAGGTAGTGTATTCTTTTTGTAGACAGGATTAGACCAGGTTGCCTAGACTGGGCTTCAGCTCCTGGTTCTCAAGATCCCTCTGTCTCAGCCCCCCAAGCAGTTCACACTAAGGCACACCACTGTACCCAGCTGTGTGCTATTGTATTTTAAATTGTGAAGGTCAAACACTGTTATTCCACAACTACAGAACTCAATTATGATAAGAAACTGAGAAAGACAGAAGGGACAAAACAGGGAAAGTGAGACAAACATCACAGACATAAAATATGATCCAAGTCATATGAAAATACAGAATAATTTCCCACTACAGAAAAGCTCTAAGTAGTCTTTTATGATTTTATATATTGAGTCAACTGAGAACACAGCTCAAGTACAAGGCCCAAGGTTTTCCCCAGTACTCCCATCCCTGGAAAAGAGACTATTTCTGCCAAAATACAAGTCCTGGACTGCTTTGTTCACAAATGCCTTCCAGAAGCCTAAAGAAACAAATGGGGATGTACTGGAGTCAGCAAGGAACTATGACTGCTGATAAACTATGAAACACAGGAGAAAGTGAACTCATCATTAAGGGATTTCTAACATTGGGGAAAGTACACCAGTAAACTACACGTTATAATCTTTAGGAAAACACAGTTCAGAAAAATTTAAAGAAGAAAAAGGCATAACCCTTCAAGGCTGAATAAAATGGCTCACAAGAGATGAATCCTTCTAAAGTCTTTGTAGCCATAAATAATTACAATGATGAAAACTCAAAAGCATCCAAAGTGTATAGAGTGGAAATGAGTATATGGGGTTAAATTAAAATGAATGATATGTATGAACTGAAGAACAAAATCATACAGAAACAGGAATACAAAAAGATATAAGCACTGATAGTAACATTTGAGCAAATGGCTAGAATTCAACCTCCTATTTTATAGCATGGTAATGTTTTTGCAATTAACAGGGAAATGTCATTTTTGCAGATGAGAAGACCAAATCACATGGCTATGAACACAGTGCAAATTAGAACCCAAGTCTCATGCTTTCTTACCAGTACTGTTTTCACAGTAATTACTGCTTCTTAAAGATGACAAGGAACTGAGAATCACTGTTTAGAGAGGAGGGTGAGAGATTACACAAAAAGAATTTCTCAACTTGTATCTCACTTATCTTCTCCCAACAGTTTTCAAACTAACACAGAGAACTGAAACTTGGACTTTGTGAATATGAGAGAATTAAGTGACTTTATCTTTTAATGTCTTTTCTTTTGAATCTCACTATGTAGCCCAGGCTAGCCTCAAACTCATCATGTAGCCGTGGATGGTCTCAAATTTAGTCTTTCTATCTCTACCTCTTCAATGGCAGGAGTCTAAAACTTTGTGTGAGTGCAAGTCTCTGGGCCAAGATGCCCACTCCATACAGCAGTGAGCAAGTGTGACCATGGCTATTATGCACTAACTCTGCAGAAGGAGCTCAGGGTGAGAGAGACAGAGGTGCTCATGGCCTTGGATGGGGAGGGCTGCTTCAAGTGCTGAGCACTGAAAAGCAGGTAAGCACAATTCAGCAACTACCAAACAAACTCAAATATCCTTTGCCAGGGGCTGGAGAGATGGCTCTGAGGTTAAGGGCACTAGCTGCTCTTCCAAAGGTCCCAGGTTTGATCCCCAGCACCCACATAACAGCTCACAGGTATCTGTAACTCCAGTTTCAGGAGATCTATACACTTTTACACAGACATGCATGCAGGCAAACACCAATGTAAATAAAATGTAAACAGTAAACGTGAATAGTTCAAAAGAAAATCCTTAGGCAGATGCAAGAAGAGATGGCTATTCAAATGGTTTGTGAATAACTAGAATATAGATAATGTTCCCATCAGTCGAGTTTCAAACCGAACCAGAAATGCCAAGTCCACCACACTTACAACTTCATAAAGACTAGACTTCTCAAGTGGAGGAAATACGTACCGACTTTCGCTGAACTCTTACTAGCTGATATCTAACACACACGAGTGTAAACACCATGTAGTAGCACCTATTAATCTGCACAACCAGCCACTTTAGAGTTGAGAAAGAGAAAGTTCAGAGGCTCCTCACTCAAGACTACTACAATCTCGTGAAAACAGAATTAAAAGCATCTTCCCCACTGTCTTTGTAAACACGCCATCTGAGTTTGAGCTGGATATCAGTGCAGTAAGGAAACTGTTGTTGTATGTCAACGTACACGTGTGGGGTCCTTGGGGAAATGTGCCCAAACCACTCTCAGCTCTGCATTTTCATGAGATATGAAATGGTAAAGACAAAGACGATCTGTTATGTAATCTTCAGGTTGGAAAAACTGAGCAGATGGAGTAAAGTTAAAGTGAAACTTAACAGAGATAAATTCCAAGGTAAATGTGCAACATTAGAATGGAGAGGTGCTACTCTGAAGCCACTTATGGGGGTGGGCTATGTTTCTGAGGCTTCAGATAAGTGCTGTGAGTATAAAGGGTTGACTAAAAGAACTAATACAATCCTAAAGCCTCTGGACACTCGAGAGCAATGAGCATTAATCTGCACACACTTGTTAGTCTATGTTACAATAGACTGTATATTCACATGTATGTATGAATTCACACACACACACAGAGAGAGAGAGAGAGAGAGAGAGAGAGAGAGAGAGACGGAGACAAAGAGACAGAGGAGTCAGAGAGAGATCCTATAATCCATATGTTTAGAGTTACAGATTTTTAGGTTTGGGAAGGAGACAACTGCAAACATCCAGGTAGCCATGAGGATAATGGCATGTGCTAAGCATCTACTGATCAGAATGAATGGTCCTCAAATACCTGAGGAAGTATTAAGGGAGAACTGTTTTTATTCAGCATTACTTCAGAGAAGTACAAAGAAAATGACAGCACCAGAGGGACTCCTGGGTTATAAGGACTGACACCTGTCAGAGACGTACTAATAATAGCACTTGGCTTACTGTAAGAACTCAAGACTATTCAGAAGTTTTACAGCAGTTAGATAAAAGATATCTTCCTACTAAATTTACTTTTAATTATACCACTTGATAGTAACTAATTAACACTAACAATCTAATAACACACTTGATTAACTTACTAGAGACACGAGTTCCTTATAAATTATATATAATTTGGTATAAAAGTGATCTTTTAAAGTTGCAGCATGAATACAAATATACCTGTCTTAACAGCTCCCACCCACTCAGCCCATATGTCTTCTCTCTCCTAGTTTTGTTTATGGAATCTTGATTTGACATGTAAGAAATCTAACAATTTTAATTTACACAAACTTTGGTATGCTGTTTAATTTCCTTGTACTTATGCTTCAAATAGAAAATAGAGTTTAAAAGTTAACAAATGATACATCTGGCTGATTTATAAACTGTGTGTTAGATGTGTTGTTTCTAATAGCCATGAGAACCTCTAAGCCAGAATAGTATTGTCTAGTTGTCGAGAATTTATAAGTTTAGTTGGCATTTTTTCAACCATTCTCTTAGATAGCTGTCACATATCTCATTCAAATGAACTTACGAATTCTGTCACCACTGAATGGAATCAAAAGGTATTTTGACCTCAGTGTGCCGAATTGTCATAGACAAAGTAAAGCAAAGACCTTGGAGGCTATGTGACTGGGCTGAGTTATACTTCATGATAATGTCACAAGCGGATCTACCCCCCGCCCCCACCGTCATTTCATCGACATACGTTATGTTCCAATCTCAACCAACTCTCTAGTCAGAAGTTCTACCAGCAGGAGTTTCAGTCACTGCGGACCTACAGAACCCTTGGCATTTGCCAAACGACCAAACACAGCAGTAGCAGAAAGAGACATGGCCACTGCTCTCTCTCGAACTCACAGATATTAAAAACACATCTGCATAAGAAGCTAGGTAATTACAAACTATGGGATGCAACAGAGCATGTGCCAAGGAGACACAGTTTCAGCTGGGTCTCAGGGAAGGTCTCTTTAAAGAAAGAGAACCAAACACATTAACTACCACAAGGAGAGCTCTCATTACTTAGGGTAGCCAGCCCTCTGTTTGTATTCGGCATGCTACCATGAAGAGGGAAAAAGCTTTTCCTCTGTAATACCATGTTTACCTGACTCCCAGGAGTAAAGGGTTGTCCAGGCTTAACCTCACTTTGTGTACAAGGAATGCTAATAACGTGCAAGGTTTCATCCCAATTCTCATGAAAATATGCACGTGTATGGTATGTACTGCTTTAGCATGTAAAAAGCATGTGAGCTTTTTTAGTGACACAGCTGGCCAGTACACTGAAGTTAATGCCCATGTTTTACCTCGAAAAAGGTCTGACTTTGCTTAACGCTTGTATATTGTGCAAAAACTCAGGCATTTTTATAGATTAAATAAAAAAAATCTTTGGCAGTCTCTACATCTATTGCATACTTCAGAAACATTCCCTCGGATTAATATAAGACTGTCTTTCTAAGAGCTTGGCACTCCACTGAATTGCTCCCTCTACAAGTCTACTTATCAGGGTAGCAGTTCAATCTCAGCCCTTCCACTGTCCTGGAGAACACAGAGAGGGCACACCAGGCAGGTTCTCTGCGCAGGCAGAGAAGCAGGCCCTGAGAAGTGTATCCAGATACGGGAACATCAGTCTGGCAAAGCAATTCGAAGTCTTGGATAAGCTTGGTATATCTTCATCCTGCACCAGTAGTGGCTAAGAAATCAGATTGGCTGATTGCCAACGAGCACTTTTCAAGTTCGGCCACTATAAGATAACCACACGAGTGGAGAAAACGTCTTATCTACATTGAAATTAAAACTAAAACATCTCTTAAGTACCATATCCCAATTTTTCCTTTTAAAATGACTGCTCCAAAGAGGCAAGTTCCGTCTGAATTACATAACCCAAGAGACTCAAAGAGGAGATGTGATTATTAAATCCAATTATGTTCTTAACCAAGTTACATATAAGTAATTATACATCAAGTCCTGAATGAGTTTCTTTAAGAACAAGCAGTGAACTCCTCTATGGTTAATATTTTTTTTTTTTTGCCAACTTTGGAATTTTGTTGAAAACTGTCAGACCCTTCTGTGAAAAGTGTACTTTAATAACTCTTTCCCTCTATCTGTATGTATGAGGTGTTTCCAACTCCCCTAACTTTTAAAGTTTAACTTACTGTGGTGTAGCAGTGTTTAGATGACAAACAACACACAAACAGAAAGAAATGTCTATTTTAAACAGGTCATCTGATAAAACAGCTTATAAAATGTGCAAGATTAAAGGCTCACGGCTATAAAGCTTTAAGGGGCTGGTGAGGGGGTGGGAGGGTCCTAGAGAGAACGAGGGGGAGGGGGTCAGAATGAAACTGCCAAATACATTTAAGATTCTTTTAGTTTTAACACTCTTGAAATGTTAATTGCCCTAGCTCATCAAAGAGGCCTTCAAACTCATAATCTCAGGCCCATGACATTTATAAGAACTGTCCTATGAAGCAAAATCTACTGTGAAGGTTCCTGTGAGACATTTTAAAAAATATTACATTTACAAAAACTTGAAACAACTTTCTTGCTACGGAGGAGAAAGTGTTCCTATAGAGCAGATCTTACTTATAACTGAGTCTGGGAACTTCAGGGAAGTCTTCTTGAAGCAAATCCATAAGTTTGTCTACCCTCCCGGCATTAAAAGTTTAAACACGAGCCGAACAAAATCAAAACTGCTAAACCTGCAACATCAGGTACAGAGTAAAGGTATTTTTTAGTGTAGTAACGTTTCTCTAGGATACAGATGGAGGCAGTTCAAACTTTTGTTTCATTTGTGCCTACAGGTTTTAAAGGCCCTGTCCTACAAAGTAGTTCTTCGAGTTGTAACTTATCCTCTTTAATCAAAGATAACACCGATAGTCTTATTTCCTGTGGGGACGGGCGTGGTTGAAGGGACAGTTATGTCCATGCCATCAATCTGTGTACGGAAAAGTCTGCAGGTCGCCTGTAGCCTGATTTATATTCGTGCTCGCTGACAGCACGGCCTATATTTCTGATTTCGATGATGTGAAATAAAATACTCGACACGCAATCAAGTAATGTCGTGTATGCTTATTATTATTATTATTCTTTTTTTTACTGCTCCACACTAGCGAGTGTTTCACCTCAGGGCAAAGCTCCCCGGGGAACGAGAACCTCTTGGAGCGAGGCTGCAACTGGCAAGCCTAAAGGCAGTCAGGAAACTGGGGTCACCATCCTCCAAACCCCGGATACTCGCCCCTTCTAGCCCCAGGACCAGGAAAAGTGCAGCAAAGAACAGGGAAGGCTCACCGCTCGGCGCCGCAGGCTGTAGGATTAGTTGCGGGGCTCGGAAAGAGCGGGTCCCCGAGGGCTGGGGCGCGGTGGGTCACCCGCAGCCGCGCGACTCCAACAGCCTCGGCGCGGACCGCGGAACTTGGCCGCGCCAGCGCCCCCCAACCGCCCGCGGAGCACCGCCCCGACTTCCCGCCCAGCTTCGGCCGCCGCCCAGCCCGCGCGGGTCCGAGTCCCGCCGCCGCCGCGTGCGATGGGGAGGGGCCGCGCCACCTCAGCCCGACGGGTCAGGAGAACAAAGCGGTGGTGGCGGCGGCGGCGGCGGCGCGAACTTTTTTCGGTGTCTGCTCCGCGCTCCCCCAAGCGACTACTTACAGAGGCGGGCTCGGCTGTTCTGGAGAAAGTCGGCGCGCGCCAGCGTCCGCGTCCCGGAGCAGGAGCCAGCGAGGCTTCACGCGCCTCGCACGAACCCGCCCGCCGCCCGCGCCCCTTCCTCCTGCCCTCCCTCCCGTCCCGTCTCCAGGCCGGAGGGCGGGGGGCCGGGGCGCGCGGGCGGGGGCGCGCGGCCCGCGCGGGGCCTGCCGGGAGCTGTAGTTCCCCGCCGCGCGCTGTGGTGGGTCTGGCTCCGAGGGGTCGCGCGGAGGCTCTGAGCCCGGGTGAGGTCCCGGTCCGGCGCCGAGCTCCGGGTTGCGCAGGACTCGAGGGACGCGCTGTGCTCGAACCTCACTTTGCTGTCCGCTAGGCGATGGAGGACGGCGAGAAGAGGTGACCACCTGAACACGGCGTCCAGAGTGGAGGACCTTCCTTTCCAAAGTTGTCCCTTCGGCGTTCTCGGTGGCTTCCGTCACTTCGCTCCCTGAACTATACAGCAACAGCCCTTCACCTGCGACACAAGTCAAACTTGGAAACGCTGCTTGCACGTGCCCGTGTTTCCTCTTGTGCATCTTTATACGGGTGTGTTGCCTTCAATACCAAAAGGGCTGTCGGCAGTCATGGAACCTCAGAGGGAAGAAGACCTTGTGTGTTAAATTATAAATATTTGATGAAAGAGAATCATCTGCGCAGTACAGTCATCGACAAGAAAACTAGATAGTTCTCCCACATCGACGTCTTATAGCTTCAAAGTAAAATATATTGTCATAGAGGGGTAAAGGCCACAACGTCTGGATTCAGAAAGCAGTGTGGGTGGGGGCAGCTTTTGAGAACACAGAGAGAATAAACCTAAATGGACTGCCAATTTTGGTACAGAATCTGTAATAGTAATGGATTTGAAATAAGTGAGACCTCCCCCTTCCCCCAGAGATAGAAATGAAGACCGAAAGCACTTGCTAAGACTCACTAAAGCACTGACCCGGCTGCTAGCTACAGCCCATCTCCTAGGTAGTGAGGCTTTTAAAATAAAAATGACCTGGGGAGGGTCAAGGGGTGGGAGGCGGTTCGGACATTTCTCTGGAATCCGAGGCTGCCAACATCCACTAGCATCTAAGTCAGTCTGATTACGTCTTTGTACTTAAAGTCCTGCCCTTGCGAAGGAAGGAAGGCAACCCTAATTAAACAAACAAACAAACAAACAAACAAACAAACAAACGGTCCAGTTCATAAGAAGGGGCTCAGTTGAGTAGGTGATAGGCTGTGAATGCGATCAAAATGGTGTGTGTGTGTGTGTGTGTGTGTGTGTGTGTGTGTGAGAGAGAGAGAGAGAGAGAGAGAGAGAGAGAGAGACAAAGAGACAGAGAGACAGAGAGACAGAGACAGAGAGAGACTTTAAAGATATTCTGGTATTCTCTTACTTTAAGATTAAAAAAAGATCCATTCCAGTGTACCTTCTTTGTAAATGTTCCCTTGCCTAATTCATTCCTTCCTTCTTTCTTTCTTTTCTTTCTTTCTTTCTTTCTTTCTTTCTTTCTTTCTTTCTTTCTGTTTCTTTTCTTTCTTCCTCTCTCTCTCTCTCTCTCTCTCTCTCTCTCTCTCTTTCTTCCTTTCTTTTTCTTTCAACTTCCCTACAGATGTTTTAGTCCAGCCATAAATATCTTCTCTCAGCAAGACCCCCAGGATCTCCTCGGAGCCATCTGCATCCAGTTTCATCCCACTCTAGACTGTCATTTTCTGTTGTGGGCCTTTAAGAAAGTTACTTTTCAAAGGAGTAACTTTCTCAAAGAATTAAACTGCTGCTCTACAGAGATTTAAGTGTTTATGTGAAATATATACTTTACATATAAATGTTTCATTGAACTGCACATTCACTGTCTTGCTTTTTGATTCCATTCTCTGGTTAAGTCTTTCAGCAGGTCGTTTGGGGCTAAGACTGTCTCACACCTGCAAACCTGTCTTTCCTGAACAATTTTCCCACATGTTCTCTTCTGGCCTAAGTTTTCTTAAGGAATGTTCATTATTCCGAAGAGAACTACAATCTGAATGTTCAATAAAAGCTCAAGACTTCTCAGGTTTTTTTTTTCCCTAATGGAAACAGAAGTTTGTATTCTCCCCTTTCACTGGATTTTGTTGTAAATCTCCCTGTTCCCACATTTAATGTCCCCTCTTCTCCTTAATGACATAATTGTTCACATGTGTTACCTAACACAAGCGAAGACGGCCTATGTGGTTATGACTTGAGAGAGCAGAGCTTCCTGATTTAGAATGCAGAGTCTTAGAGGCAGAAAACCACGACTTGCTGAGAACTCTCTGGAGGAAGTAGCCATTATTTTAAAACTTCGGCTGGGCTTAATTTATACTGCACAGCTACTGGAAACTCATTTTATATCTGTGTCTTTTTTTTTTTTCCATGACCTTGGACCGCAGCTGAAAAATTTATACAGCATTCAAGTGTCAATACAGAGTCGATAAAATGATGATGGGGTGTCATGCTGTAGGCTCTTTATTGACAGACACACTAGTTACAGTCGTACAGCATCCCACCGGATTCCATGACGGTTGTTCTAGAACAGTCTCAGTTTAGGTTACCAGAGTAGACTTTTGATTAGTCTGTCCCAGACTAGCTCAAACTATTGCATTCTTGGCAACACATTCATAAGGGTTGTGTCCATCATCGTTTTGATTTTGCAAGCTGTAACTTCTCTATATCCTGATTGTCCTGTAGACAGCTCTCGGGTCACTTACCACATTTCTTTGCATCTTGACTATGGGTCTGCCCTGGCCTCTCCTGAACTTGTGGGAAAACACGTTTCATTTTTACTCATTCATCACTTAGCACAGGGCTTAGTAGATGTTTGTTTGTTTATGAGATTAAAATATTTCTACGTAGCCCTGGCTGTCCTGGAACACACTGTGTAGATCAGGCTGGCCCCACACTCAGAGATGTACCTGCCTCTGCTCGGATTAAAGACATGCATCAGTTCCAAGGGTTTAGTAAGTTTTTAATTAAACTGGTAAAGTTTTTCTTCGTTATCATGATTATATTGGTTAGCTTATAGTCCAAAAATATCAAATGTTAAGCCCTGCAACAGTTCCCTACTGCTTTCTAACGAGGACCAAATTGATAGGATTCAAAGACTGGTATCAATACACCATTAATTGCCTACTAACCCCGAGTCAGATATATTCATTCTTTTTTATATAGATTTCTCTGTTTATCCCACATTACCTCTCTATTATCATTAATTATACCTTTATTAGCTTTATGTTTTTCATTTAATTTTATATACAATAACATCGATAACAGTGTATGTATTTTCGAGAGCGTATAGTAAAAAGAATTTGACAAAGAAGAAGAGTAGAAAAAGCTAATAACTAAAGGAAGAGATAATCGTATATTTCACCTAGGTTTTCTGTCTTTTTCATATAAGTCAAAATTCAGGCAATGGGAGAAAGAACACAATTACCTTTTTGTCTTGCACAGCGATTTCTGTTTGTCTTTGTGGCTTTCCCAGAGAAAAAGAAGGTAATCTGTAAATGCTTATGAATCTCTTAAAAGTGGAACTAACATCAGATTCCCTTGGACAGTCAAGGGTTGAGCTTTAATTTAAAGCTCTGTTGTGAGATAGTGTCCACTAGTTACACCCCAAGAACCAAACTGAAAAGAACAAAGGTCTTAGAAATGTATACCATCTGGACTGACCAAAACAAAGAAGTCCTGGCTTTCTCACCACATGGGAACAACTCAGAACTCCTAAGTAGGAGTTGGGGTGGGACTTTGGACGCACTCCAGTCTAAGCTCTACCATTTATCTTTATCTTATTCAGAATGAATTTTGCACAAAATGAGAGAGAACTAATTTTATACATCATGGGATTCTTGTGAGAACTGACTGAAGAAAGCAGTACGAGTGTGAATAATCTGCCTTGGTATGTGTCACACAATCAAGTGACACTTAACTGGAATGAGTGTTGACTCTACCCTGTAAGTTGTCACAGGGATTAAGTGGAATAATGCACACAGAAAGCATTTTTCAATGGTCAGCTCGCAGAAAATGCACAATAGGTACTATTTATGATACCATTATAAGTCATATTAAAGAGGTTTATTCGTTTGTTCTCTCTTTGTCTCTCTCTCTCTCTTTAAAAATCTCTTCAGAGAAACAAGTTGCTCAACTTGATTCTGTGGGTGTTGATTTAAAAAAAAAAACATGGAAAGCTAAGGAGGCACAGGAACCTGATGTAGAAGGACTTCCTTTCTGTTTCATCCAAGGAAGGCCCCATCGGCCTCGGGCGGCCAGAGCTGCCAATTTCTATGCTACTGGCTGCCAGTGATTTGGTGGACTATAAAATCTCCAAGTAGATAAAAAAATAAACTCATTGAGTTTTATTTTTACTCTACTCAGACTGTAGTGACTTGAATGTTTTAACTTTTAACTTGTACCCTGAATTATGCCTCAAATTTAAAAACTCTCAAGTACCTGGCGACACACTTCTGATTACTTAACTCGATGTTAAACTGCCTCCGCTCCTTTCATGACGACAGCAGGACTTAGCTGGAGACTGACTGGCTTTCATTTAGCCTGTTTGGTTTTGTTCCCCTCGAGACTTTTCAGCCTTCGACTTACTGATCCAGTGAGCATTGGGAACCACTTGTGTGTCTCTCCTATGTGTGCAAGGCATTCGATCCGAAGGGGAAACAGCTCCTGTTGAAATTAATTAACTGAGATATGGACAAACCTGAATCATAGAGAGGTGCAAAAAGGTATAAGCAGAAGGGAAGGGACTGAGGTAGAAGCTGTGAGAGAAGCTCAGCTCCTGTGTTTGTAACCATGATGAGACAAACAGCCCCGAGCTGTCAGTCGTATAAGAGCGGAGCACGTGGAATCACGTACAGTGCGTGAAACAATAATAACTAAGTGATCGCCATAAGCTCTGCCTCGCTGCTTGTGTATCCTTGTTTGTTCCTTGTTTAGTCACCCAGTGGTGCTGAGGACTGAACCGAAGGACTCATGGATGCTAA